>NC_060142.1:193834565-194137596 GCF_021461385.2 Schistocerca piceifrons | reverse complement strand
CCTGACTGAACGTATGCTTGTGAGAGAGGAAGCTCTCATCAAGGCTAAGGGTTGACCAACAGTATACTGAATTCTAGCATTACCGATAGAGGGGTCCACGATCATGAAAGTCATTTTCAGCCAGGTTTCCGGATACTTTACGTCATATAGTGTATATCGTAGTGATAATTTCTATAAATGAATGAGTTAGTTCTCACTTTCCTTCAAGTGACGCATAGTAATACATTCAGTTCTTGTCAGAAATAAAAAAAATAAAGAAAGATATTTATGAGAATAGTATTTCGAAACTGACATGTATAGTTGTTCATAAATTTCTATACGTGGAAGTAAATCTGAAACCACAGTTTCATTAGCCTTTCATTTGTGATATCTGGATTCCTCGGTTGTGAAGGAGGTGGCGCAGTTGTGAAGAGACTGGACAATAATTCCCATAAGGCCCTACACAGTTACGTTTTTCTTGATATCCGAAAATCGTTTCTAGGTAATACCTTTATGAGTTCTAAGAGTAGCATTGTGTAAGTTTCACTGCCTTTCTGAAGCTTGACTTGGTCATCGTTGCGACTTTAATTCTTAATCTTTCTTCTTTCATTGTACAGATGTTAATCAATTGATTAAAATCATACAGCGACAGCTAGTGCGTTTTAAATTCATTCCTCATTCATTTCTATTATGCATTTAGTGACCATATCTGAACTTTTCTATTTTAACACCGAACTATAGTTTATTAAAAGCGCGACTGCACACTAACGGAAACCGTTTATACATATATAACTACTTACTGTTACATCAGCTATTACTATTTCATGCTTAAATAATCCTTGTATTGGCCGCGAAATTGTTTCACTTTCTACCACTCCTCAGATGTTCCTTGTTAAAATCTAGGTACTTGAAATAATAATTCCCTGCTTGTATTAAATTCCAATGATGTATTGCAACTAGATGCTCTAATACGTAAATGCTAGGCAGTACATCCTACGACTATGGCAACCTTTACAATTTGTTTATGTGGAAAAGGGAAGTTTTATTTTCGCCCGAATCACACGGTTTACTGTGCTTCTCCTATTACTTTTTTATATACACTCCTGGAAATGGAAAAAAGAACACATTGACACCGGTGTGTGAGACCCACCATACTTGCTCCGGACACTGCGAGAGGGCTGTACAAGCAATGATCACACGTACGGCACAGCGGACACACCAGGAACCGCGGTGTTGGCCGTCGAATGGCGCTAGCTGCGCAGCATTTGTGCACCGCCGCCGTCAGTGTCAGCCAGTTTGCCGTGGCATACGGAGCTCCATCACAGTCTTTAACACTGGTAGCATGCCGCGACAGCGTGGACGTGAACCGTATGTGCAGTTGACGGACTTTGAGCGAGGGCGTATTGTGGGCATGCGGGAGGCCGGGTGGACGTACCGCCGAATTGCTCAACACGTGGGGCGTGAGGTCTCCACAGTACATCGATGTTGTCGCCAGTGGTCGGCGAAAGGTGCACGTGCTCGTCGACCTGGGACCGGACCGCAGCGACGCACGGATGCACGCCAAGACCGTAGGATCCTACGCAGTGCCGTAGGGGACCGCACCGCCACTTCCCAGCAAATTAGGGACACTGTTGCTCCTGGGGTATAGGCGAGGACCATTCGCAACCGTCTCCATGAAGCTGGGCTACGGTCCCGCACACCGTTAGGCCGTCTTCCGCTCACGCCCCAACATCGTGCAGCCCGCCTCCAGTGGTGTCGCGACAGGCGTGAATGGAGGGACGAATGGAGACGTGTCGTCTTCAGCGATGAGAGTCGCTTCTGCCTTGGTGCCAATGATGGTCGTATGCGTGTTTGGCGCCGTGCAGGTGAGCGCCACAATCAGGACTGCATACGACCGAGGCACACAGGGCCAACACCCGGCATCATGGTGTGGGGAGCGATCTCCTACACTGGCCGTACACCACTGGTGATCGTCGAGGGGACACTGAATAGTGCACGGTACATCCAAACCGTCATCGAACCCATCGTTCTACCATTCCTAGACCGGCAAGGGAACTTGCTGTTCCAACAGGACAATGCACGTCCGCATGTATCCCGTGCCACCCAACGTGCTCTAGAAGGTGTAAGTCAACTGCCCTGGCCAGCAAGATCTCCGGATCTGTCCCCCATTGAGCATGTTTGGGACTGGATGAAGCGTCGTCTCACGCGGTCTGCACGTCCAGCACGAACGCTGGTCCAGCTGAGGCGCCAGGTGGAAATGGCATGGCAAGCCGTTCCACAGGACTACATCCAGCATCTCTACGATCGTCTCCATGGGAGAATAGCAGCCTGCATTGCTGCGAAAGGTGGATATACACTGTACTAGTGCCGACATTGTGCATACTCTGTTGCCTGTGTCTATGTGTCTGTGGTTCTGTCAGTGTGATCATATGATGTATCTGACCCCAGGAATGTGTCAATAAAGTTTCCCCTTCCTGGGACAATGAATTCACTGTGTTCTTATTTCAATTTCCAGGAGTGTAAGTATTTCACAAGCAGGACGTAGGCAAGAACACAGTCAGGTTTCATAAGCGACAGTGGCATTAACCCATCTTTCGAAGGTCGATTTATATCTTTTACTTTAGGCAATAAAATATACCGTTTACATATAGTAGTAACTCGGATGCTCATATTCCATCTCGTTAGCAGCTTCGAAAGCCAATAATTTCTTCTGAATGATTTCTTTTAAAGGTTGTGATAATGTGCTGAGTCATGACAGATACCGAAGATTGCAACGTAAATAACCACGTTTTTGGCATGTATTTCATTTCGACACCACCCACAGTGTAACCAGTCTTCATCTCTTACATATAAAGTAGCAATTTATTACTTTGTTGCCGATATAGTACATTGTGGTAGTAGTGTGATTCGGTATATGTATAAAGCATACTCTTACGTATCTAATTTCTTATGAACTACCTCTACAGTGCAAAGCTGCATCCTTATTTCCTAGGGCGCGAGCCGGCCGATGTGGCTGAGCGGTTCTAGGCGCTTCAGTCCGGAACCGCGTTGCTGCTGCAGTCGCAAGTTCGAATCCAGCCTCAGGCATGGATGTGTGTGATGTCCTTAGGTTAGTTAGGTTTAAATAGTTCTAAGTCTAGGGGACTGATGACCTCAAATGTTAAGTCCCATAGTGCTTAGAGGCATTTGAACCTAGTGAGTGAATTAACTACCAAAGGAAATCTTTCTTCGGTTTGTTTGAGAAATGTAATGGAATTACAGCACATTACATGTTTTACACTCTTTTAGTTAGCGAAACAAGTTCGGCAGCAATCTGACATGTTCCGATGACCAGATGTTACTTAAGTATTATGCTGAATTGTATACAGGTCTTTGAACCCATATATCAATGTGTCAGATGGAAGACAATATCGCGCCTCAGTTAAGTTAATATTACCCAGAAAATTGCATCATCGTCTAAAGATATCACTGTGTTGCAGAAAAGCGTTACGTTCCGTAGTGATTCTCAGCAGACCAGCAATACGGGGAGTGAACAAAGTTTATCTTATGTCTATAAGGCAGCAGGTGGGTGAGTTGCAGCGATACGAAACTCGGGAGTAATTTCTCTATGTACCGGGATCCGTACATATTATCACGAAGGTTGCAGCGCGTAAGAGATACTTGATGGACGCCCATTTCGGTGCATCCGAAATCATCCCTCAACATAAGCGAGAGGAAATAACACCTAGAAGAGTACGACTGTACAGCAGCTATCAGTGCTCTTATCAGTAACCTTTATCTCCAAGAAATCGAGGTTTACAGAAGTGGACTTACAGTGGATTGTACCTAACACCTGTCATAAGAATGCGCTTCAATCACAGATAGGTTCCCATTCACGTCTATAGGATTAGTGTACCAGACAGCCTAACATTTTTGTGTGACACATCATAAGGCGATGAAAATTTCCTTCTCTATCCCAGTTATTAGTATTGAGATAAAAATGACACTTTGCAAAAAGAGAATAAGAAAACAGAATCAACGATTTCCTAATTATACTGACCGTCATCATCTAATCAAAGCATACAAGAAATTTCCAGAATGACCATGGACTTCTCAAGGGATTGAAAGTTAATTGAGTGATTATTCTAGAAAACTTCTGTACCATCGCATGGATCTTTCATATTGTTAAAGTCTTATCTTATGGAGTCTATGGTATAGCTGGGAACGTCAAAAGCAATATCATTTCAGAATAAATTCATGTATTTCCGTTATTGTTTACTTTTGTCCTGTTAATAGTCTAAAATAACTGTATGTTGGCGGTCACTATGATGTACTAGTATTATATAGACTGTTAGTCCTCACAAAATACTTTATCGCCATATAATTATACCATATACTTTACGTAATGAGGTGCTGGGCTGAGTGGTGCATAAACCAAATCATAAAATACGCCGTTTGATAATATGGATCACTGAAACACAAAGTGCTCCTTGTTTGGGAAACTTCGTATGGAACATATCTCAAGCATTTTCGTACTTGTAATTATTAGAATCAGAGGCGGTTGAACCCTATTGCGTAATACAACGCTTTATGGTTAAATTCTTTGAGGTTCTATTCAACTCTCATTTTTGTCCATAATTTCTCCGTATTTTTTTTAGTCTATTTTGTTTCTGTTGTCTTCGCAATATCGTTTTCTGACTACACTTCCCATCTTTCAGATTTTTGTATGCGTGAGTTTCTGTATAAAATAACCGAGAAATTTATGTGGGCTAATTCCAGATAGTTTTAGGTTTCTTAAATACAACCTTGGTATAGCTTTCAGTGGCTCCATGTAGGAATTTTGTGGAAAAATCTTTTTTCTGGCAGCATGTGGCTGTGAACAGAAAATGTTGATCTTATTTCTTGGATGTCTACCTCTCGAATTAGCGTAGACGAATTGTTTGTAGACTTATTTTCTCCGCCAGTTGGTTAACGGTCCACCCTTATGCACCTGAAACAGGGGACTCCCTTGATTTGACCTTATTACATCGACAATCTGTTTTGAGTTTTCACATATGAATCGAGTTTCTGGAAGAAAAATTCTAAGTCTGCCTCTTCAGAGAATTTTTTAAGATTTCTGTGTTGATTGCATTAACCTTGTCATTTAGGAATAAGGCCAATTCATCTGCAAAGCATAGGTATACAATTTTGATGTCATCTAACTGTAAATGAAGTACTGTGTGTTAGCAGTCACTTCCAATTTCCAGTTTAGTTTGCCACTATCGGATGACTTCATCGAGAACTTACTTACTTACCTATGCATAAACATTTAATTGACGTTAATATTTAAAAACTGCAACTTTCCCATGTTTCGTCTGAATAAAGATGATCTCGCCATTTGACAGTTATTTTATTTCCTTCTCCACACACCACTGCAATTTCAGGCCTTTTAACAATTTTCGACAGATCCATCCGTCTCTAATGACCTCAGGGTCAACGAAACCTTAACCCTAATCCTCCTTCGAGTGATTCATAATTTGTACTTTCGAAATTACATTGCTTGTTGTAGTACATTTCAAGACCATCATACGCATTATTTAACCATACTAATTTCGAAAGAACAGCAATGAGTCATTTTAAAATGGCTACAAAGCCGAAATTGTAATAGTGTATCCAGGAGGAAACAAGAGTCAGTTGGTGACAGCATTATTATTTAGACCAGTGGTAGTTAAAAATTTTGCTCAAGAGCCAGCACTGATATTGTGGAGCGGCAACTCGGGACGCATATGTCCGATCTCATTATTAAATGGTAGTCTGTGTAAGTATTTTATGAGCCCCCTTATAGACTTGCTATAGCAAGGACGCTCTAAGTTGGCCTCCTTCTCTCGCGCACCGATCGCTTGAACTCGCCATCATTGGGAACACTTTGTGTCGGTCGCCTGTTGTCTATTTCAGATTGCTGCTACCCTCAGTGACCCCAAATCTGTGACACAGCAAGTGCCTTGATAAATTCTTTTCTGTAGGCTGTGTACATGGATGATTGGTAGATTAATAACAGTAATTGTAATTTGTATTTAAATGCATTACGATATTATAAGAGACAATCACAGATCTTTACTAAATGTTTTGAAAGAATTTTTTCTTTTCTCACTGCGTTGCATTACAAGAGCCTTAATTTAATTTTGTACACCTCCCCACAAGTAGGCCTATGTAGCGGGCTTGAAGATGACCGTACCATAGCAAGTGATCGATAGAAAACACACACGGCAGTGAGTTACCGGTACTGGAAGACAAACAATAAAACATTCTCCTCTCATATCCTTTAGCCAAGCGGTGGTCGCGTTATCTACGCTTCTGCCCTTGAGTTCACATCCCAGTTCATCAACGTCAATACTTTCGTTATTGAGCAGAAAAACTACGCCATTGAAAAGGCCTCAATATTAGCTCACTTTTCTGATTCGGTTGTTAGTTGCTAGATGATTAGTATTTCAACATCTACATCTACATCTACATCTACATGGATACTCTGTAAATCACATTTAAGTGCCTGGCAGAGGGTTCATCGAACCACTTTCACAATTTTCTATTATTCCAATCTCGTATACCACGCGGAAAGAATGAACACCTATATCTTTCCGTATGAGCTCTGATTTCCCGTATTTTATCGTGGTGATCATTCCTACCTAGTAGGTCGGTGTCAAAATATTTTCTCATTCGGAGGAGAAAGTTAGTGAGAAGATTCCGTCGCAACGAAATACGCCTTTCCTTTAACGATGTCCAGCCCAAATCCTGTATCATTTCTGTGACACTCTCTCCCATATTTCGCGATAATACAAAACGTGCTGCCTTCCTTTCAAATTTTTCGATGTACTCCGTCAGTACTATCTGGTATGGATCCCACACAGCGCAGCAGTATTCTAAAAGAGGCCGGACAAGCGTAGTGTAGGCAGTCTCCTTTTCTACACATTTTCTATGTGTACTGCCAATAAAACGCAGTCTTTGGTTAGCCTTCCCCACAACTTTTTCTGTTACTTCCAGTTCAAGTTGTTCGAAATTGTAATACCTCGGTATTTAGTTGAATTTACGGTTTTTAGATTAAACTGATTTATCGTGTAACCGAAGTTTAACGAGTTCCTTTTAGCACTCATGTGGATGACCTCACACTTTTCGTTATTCAGGGTCAACTGCCACTTTTCGCACCATTCAGATATCTTTTCTAAATCGTTTTGCAGTTTGTTTTGATCTTCTGATAACTTTATTAGTCGTTAAACGACAGCTTCATCTGCAAACAATCGAAGACGGCTGGTCAGATTGTCCCCCAAATCGTTTATATAGATAATGAACAGCAAAGGGCCTCTAACACTACCTTGGGGAACGCCAGTAATCACTTGTGTTTTACTCGACGACTTTCCGGCAATTACTACGAACTGTGACCTCTCTGACAGGAAATCACAAATCCAGTCACATAACTATGGCTATATTCCATAAGTACGTAATTTCACTAGGAGCCTCCTGTGCGATACAGTGTCCAAAGCCTTCCAGAAAACCAGAAATACGGAATCGATCTGAAATACCTTGTCAATAGCTCTCAGCACTTCATGTGAATAAAGAGCTAGTCGTGTTTCACAGGAACGATGTTTTCTAAACCGATGTTGACTGTGTGTCAGTACACCGTTTTCTTCAAGGTAATTCATAATATTCGAACACAATATATGTTCCAGAATCCTGCTGCATATCGACGTTAACGATATGGGCATGTAATTTAGTTGTTTACTCCAACTACAGTATTGGTTAAAACAGTCTTGGTTGCAATTTTTGTTTTTTATTTTTCAACGACGTTTTTGCGTAATTTAGGCACTTCAGGTTATCTTTTCTAGATGGATGCGAGAGGCACCAATATCTGCATAACCCGTTCCCGTTCACAGGAGCGAGTAACATGATAGGGGCTCAGGTAGTCAATGCGTTATGAGGATCTTGGTGCCTCTCGCGTCCATCTAGAAAAGATAACCTGAGGTTGCCGAAATAAGGCGAAACGCGTCGTTGAAAAATAAAAAACAAAAATTGCAACCAAAACTGCTTTTAACCAATACTGTTAAACACTGGTTTGCTGTTTGCCACATATGGATTGGAAGAATTTCTACTACTACTACCTTTCTTGAATATTAGTGTGACCTTTCCACTCTACATGACTTTGACTCCTAATAATAGGAATATCGCTCCTGCGATTTGTTTCAGTGATACTACCGAAGGCGCGCCTATTATGGGATCCAGAATACTGATGTGTGTTGTGCTCGCTGTGCTGCTGGCACTGCCGCTGGAGACCCCGGCTGCAGCCAGGCTGTCTCGGGGACGGCGATTCGCCGAGGAGGAGGGCGACGACGACTCGTGGGCTGTGCGCACCTTCAGCCAGCGCGCGCGGCCCGCCTACCAGCACCACGGCACAAGAGATGCGGACGAAGACGCCGCGGCCGAAGAGTCGGTGCGCCAGGTGGAGGTACAGGCGGCGCAGCGGTCCACGCCCGGCCCGCGGTACCTGCCGACACCGTCAGCCAGGAGGAAGGAGGCGGGCAAGCACGACGGAAAGCCCAAGTCGACGCCGGGACCCAAGTACCTGCCCACGCCCTCCACCACCGCCTACACGGACGCGGACGACAGCGTCACCAAAGCGACGCGCCAGGAGACCACGTGGTACACAGAGACTTCGTCTCACGTCCGTTCTTCGACAACGAGGAGTGACGTCGGTAGTACGGTGTCGAGGGCGGCCCCGTCGACGACGCAAGAGATCAGCAACGACGTACGCACGAAACCCAGCCAGCGACGAGGACGCGTCCGCTACAGGAGCACCGTCTCGGAGACCAGGACCAGGAATTCTCCGGCTCCCCGCGCCTCCCGCAGGAGAACCACTCATTCCACAACGGCGTCCAGCGTAGACGAGAAGATCGCGACTCCAGAGGGCGGATTCGGACGAGTGCAGTCTCAAGCTTCAGTTACCAAAAGGGTGACTGAGAGTGTGACGTCGACGACGACTTCCAAGCCGCAAAGCAACAAGCCCTTGACATCGACGCCGGCGGCGCAGAACGCATCGGCAAACAAAAGCTCGGGCACTAATACACCTGCAAAGAAATCGAAGCAGGACTCGACGGTCCACGCTGCTGGAACTCTAGAAAGCCAACAGATACCTGCCTCTTTCTGGAAAAGCTTGAGAGAAGAACTTCTGAACACTGCCGCGGAGGAAGGAGCGGAGACTAAGAAAGAGGTCCGCGAAACAAAAGACTCCGCGTCTACCGAAAAAGCGGGGACGAGCGGTAAAGAGGTGAAAGCGAAAGGAAGTACAGAAGCTAATAGCTCATCAACCAAGTCTTGCAGCCGTTCCAGTGGCGAGGAGAAAGGTAACCACACCGTGGCTCCGTCACGACGCAAAGCAAATGAATCTTCTAAATCGTCGGCGGCTCCTCGGCCGGCGGTGACAAAAGCAGCCAACCACGCGAGCAGCAAAGCTCCGGCAGTCACGGCCGCGAAGCCTTCTCAGTCGACGGCAGGGCGCCAGGCTTCGGCGAAAGACTCCTCGACTCCCACTTCCGGAGGGACAACGCCCCTCACGCGGGAAACGTCGACAAGTCCACCGGAGAAGAAGCAGCCGGTACGTTCAAATTCACTTTTCCGCTCTTTAGCTCGCCGATGTTACGTGCAAAAGGTAGAGTCCACCAACAAAGTTATTACGATGTTAACGACATTTTTCTGCTCGTCTCGTAAGTACAATCAAAACGATTCCCAATAAAATATTAACATTGCCTCATTGCAAGAAGAGACCACACTTTCTTAACCTACTAATTTTTCCCTCGATAATAGTCTTAGAATTAGGCACTTACCCTGTAATGTCACGAGCTTTCATCATAAACGTTTTGCCCTTATAAACAGAATAAAACTTGGTAGTTATATTATTGCAGCAGATATCCGGGAATATGACCTCAGTGTGAAAATGATTAATGCTTATTCTTCGCTATCGGGCTCAATTTTCGTGTATGTAAACATAGAGATTATTTTGGAATGAAATTTTCACTCTACAGCAGAGTGTGCGCTGATATGAAACTTCCCGGCACATTAAATCTGTGAAAGGAAGTACGGAAGCTAATAGCTCATCAACCCTTTCTTCCAGGAGTGCTAGTTCTGCAAGATTCGCAGAAGAGCTTCTGTGAAGTTTGGAATGTAGGAGACAAGCTACTGGCGGAATTAAAGCTGTGAGGACGGGGCTTGCGTCGTGCTTGCGTAACTCAGATGATAGAGCACTTGCCTGCGAAAGGCAAAGGTCTCGAGTTCGAGTCTCAGTCCGGCACACAGTTTTAATCTGCCAGGAAGTTTCATATCAGCGCACACTCCGCTGTAGAGTGAAAATTGCATTCTAGAAACATCCCCCAGGCTGTGGCTAAGCCATGTCTCCGCATATCCTTTCTTCCAGGAGTGCTAGTTCTCCAAGGTTCGCAGAAGAGCTTCTGTGAAGTTTGGAAGGTAGGAAAGGAAGTACTGGCAGAATTAAGGCTGTGAGGACGGGGCGTGAGTCGTGCTAGGGTAGCTCAGTTGGTGGAGCACTTGCCCGCGAAAGACAAAGTTCCCGATTTCGAGTCTCGGTCCGTCACACACTTTTAATCTGCCAGGAAGTTTCATAGAGATTACTGCTTGATAAAAGTTTTGTAAATCACACATGCTAGAAGAACATAAAATCGTGAAGAAGGAAGCATTTGAAATAACTTCCATTACTGTGAGAAACGATAACAAACCCCTCGCAGAAGATATAACAGAAACGGCCATCCATATCTTCTCATACTATAGCTACTGTCACTTTTGGATTGATATTGGCCGAAAAATATTGTCATCTTAATTTTAACTTACGTATTACAAGATAGAAAAAGAGATACGTCTTATTTTGTACCGTATTTACATCTTAATTCTTCTCAGACTTACACAAATAAATTTTTATGTGGTGACACGTGCAGCAGTTAGGTGTTAACTGTGCCTATAACGATGTCTCACCCGCAACTGCGAGAGGCATCCACACTCAAAATGCAATAGAGTACTTAAATTCTTTGTTTTGGCCAACATGTAAGTCCTAGAAGTTATCGAATATCTGTTTTCCGACGTTCACTGATTCAATAACTAAGTTTCATACATTAGTAAAGCTTACGCAGGGTGATCCGGCTGCCCCCCTCTACCCGCAACGTCTTCAAAAAGCAACGAGAGGTTTTAATACTCTCTCGCTGACTACGCGCAAACTATTATTCCTGAAGAAAAAATGAATAGAACGTTTTTGTGGGAACTTTAACTTACTTAAATTTTGTACTGAGATACGTTTCGCTGCAGGCCAGGGTTTTCGAGTTAATCAAGCAAAAAGTGTTTATGGTCACCTTTGTACGTTTTTCTTGACTAATTCGAAGACTACTGCTTCAAGCGAAAACGTTCCACAGTGCAAAATTTATTTCCATTAAATTTGCTATAAAAAGGTCAAGGCCATTTTTTTCTGTAGGACAAATATTTTGCGTGTAGCTAGCGACCAAATGTGAAAATCATTCACCTAGTATTTGAAGGCATTGTGGGCTGCATAAAACCCATAGACAGGAGCAGCTGAATCACACAGCATCAGCTCAAACCCATTATTGGAAGTTAACTGTTTATAAGAACGAATCTTTTAATCGCTTTGCTGCTGTATTCGTTTATGGAACCGTGAACGTAGGAGAATTTGAAGATCCTTATTCGGTTTCTCCTGTCGTAACTCATGCAGCAGAAAACAGAAGGTTCGGCAGACAATTATTTCTGCGGTCACTGCCTTAGTCCAAATATCAGGAGGTCACGAAGGACGCGAGCAACTGCCATGGAAACCTGCTCTTTATAAGCAACGAAATTTGCTACAGTTGGACAGCGCATTCCTTTAGTAATATCCAGTTCTTAAATTTACCCACATCTCTCTGGAAAAATTAATTTTACCAAATGGTTTCTTTCACGCAGTAATACATTACTCTTCGTGGAGAGAGTACATAATATTTCAAAATATCGATTACAAAACCGTAAAGACTTCAAATCAGTGTACGTTGCACGTCAAAGGCGCACCTCAGAGGAACCGCCGTTAACACCTGAAACCTATGCACATACAGCAACTAGTTTAAGAAAACGAAAACTTAGTGAGACACCTGTCACTGTCAGGAATGCCCTGACACCAATGCGAATGTGCTTGTATTACGCAGGAGCCGCAGAAGCAGGAGGCGTCGGCGAAGAAAGCGGAACCCGCGGCCGACGCTAAGCGTCCTTCCGAGGCGACGACCGCAGGCACCGTGAGTCAGCAGAAAGTCACGCCCGCGGCGTCGTAATGCGCGACTCCGCAGAGCGGGCGACCCGAGACGAGGGCCTTGCCTTTCCCCTCACTTACTGCGATTATGACGTGACTGTAAAACTTCTGGGATCCGACTCAGACTTCCAAAGACAATTCAGTGACTGCGCAGAGCTAATTGTCTACCGATATGCTTTCACTGTTCCTGACATCTTTATCTTCGCATTCTCTTTCAATGAAACACCTTACACAGAATGTAACCCAACTATCTGAGAGACGATTTTAGGACATGGAGACATTGATTTAGAAGAACAAGATACTACACATTTTCATTATTACGTAAGACCCCCGACTGTCATATTGAACGTAATGGCCCTTCGTTTCCCATTTCTTAGACAGAGGATACCAGCAGCTAGAGGACTCTACTGACTCATTTTGCAACTATTTTAAATACATTACTGACTGAGCTGACATGTTGACGATCGCCAGAGATGGTATGTGATGCGGCTAAGTATAGTTTCATGTTGGCACAGACGAAGTCAAAGCACTTCAGCGCTTCCATTTGTAAATAAGACCAGGGAATATTTCTCTGTACTCAGTGTAAATAGTGTGACCCATCTGTTAATTCATATTTAGATTAAGTAATTTTTAATTATTGTAATGTGGTTGGCGACTGGTTGCTAACATTCTAAGGAGTGATTTGGTCCGTAACTCAAATACAGAAGTGAAATCCTGCTGCATATGGCAATGGCATGCATGGTCTTAGATCATAGGCGAAGTTTTTGTTCTATGAGTCTGAAAGTATTGAAGATTTTAAAAGTAAACATTTTAAAACACGAAAAACAGTTTACTTCTTCATGTTAGCTACAAATGTTGTCCATGTATGAGAAAACAATGCCTTTATAAGCTCCAGAAGAATTTTGAATCTGCGGAGAAGTTTTCGCTAAAGCATTATTATAACTATGCCAATTACAATTATATTTAGATAAAAGACAATAACGCAGGTTGTGTGTACTTCTTTAATAATGTATATATAATTGATCATCTCTACGATTTATTAATATGTTACCAAAATACTGACCTAAATTATTGTATTTTTTGAGAAATGAATAAAATACTTGGAAACAATTATCTTTAATCATTTTTAATCATATACATGTAGACACCACACACACACACACACACACACACACACACACACACACACACACACAGAGGATTTCATTAGTTTGAAAGAGGGAGATCAAAACAATTACAGAAGTGGACAGAGACAATATTCAAACACAATGACGCCTGTAATTTAAAAAATCCAACTGCAGCTCGTAACTGAATATTAATGGGTAGTATTGTGCGGATATCTCATGTCACCACATGTCAGGGACGTATAGATTTCACGTGTGTTGATCGAATGAGAGGATCAAGAAGAGAGGGAATCAAGCGATTTACTGTTGGGAGTCCTATATTTATAACTTGTTACTTATCACTGACCCATCAGATAACTGCTGCTTTTTCTGACGCACAGCTGCCTACAAAATTACCGATGATCCCTGTAACTAGTCGGCATAGGATGTTCTTTCTAGTGCGATGTCACAAAGTAGTTCTTTTACAGCACTGAAAAAAAATTTAAACTTATTAAGTTTTGCTGTAGATGTTAATATTTGCGCTACAGAACTCCATGCAATTAGTTTCGAATGTCGACTCCTGTATGTTGATGATATGTGACACAAAGTTCATAAATTCCTAAAGTCCGTACCACACGTGTCTAGTTGTCAGCTAAAATAGAGGTCTCATCGCTAGATTTACTATTAGCGTCTCTTAAAAGCGATAAATCCTGAGTGGTCCTGTCGCCAGAGTTAAAGACTCGTGTCAGATGATAATCCCTTTGTGCATCTGGGTCATTGCCATTTCATACCTTACCAGTGAATGGCAGGGTAACAAGGCAACATCAAGGACTGCAATGTATTTTTCGTCACTTGCAGCCGCTCAAGGTACAGTGTAAACTAAAATAAAATTTCGGTTTCTATCCAAATTCTCGTGAAACGAAGATTTGGAAGGTGCATCAGATCGAGATTAATTCTGTGTCTTCTCAGGAACCAAAGTGATCAATTCATCAGACCTTGCCGTAAAACATTTGCTTTTGCCACGTCAGCTTTTAAAAAGCAGTTGTATTTAAAAATTCTAAAAGGCATGTTTGCTCGGAATATGCTGTTGGTTCCGTTGGGTGGGGGGCAACGGTAAGATGTGCCGGCGCGAGTGGCTGCTGTAAATTTTACAACCTTGCCCCACCATGAGAAACAGCTAGGACACGTGTTAAAAGGCCCCTGTAACGTGCCAGATTCATGCATGGCGGACTGCGTCAGGCGTCTTCACCTTTAGACAGCATAGGACACTAATGCTTTCAGGGACAGTAGGTTCAGGTTCGTCAGCTATGAGAACAAAGGAAATTTACTTAGAAAAAGAAACCTAGAAAAATCGTAGGTCATTCAGATTTACAAAAAAATCCTATCTCATTCACTTGTAGTGAATATTAATAGTACGATGTGATCGATCAGAGAAAACGCACGCTGGCTTCTCAGGAAGAACGTTAAGACACGTTAAAACACATCTAGTAGATGACTTGGAAGATAACTATGGCGCCATTTTTGTTCAAATGAGTTTTCGAGTAACTTTTGATACATTGTAACTTCCCTTGCTGAATATCTCGATGTTGCGACCAACTGATTGCACCGTAACCAGCTGAAGGCAAGTGCACGACGCTTAATTTGAGAATGGTTCGGTGTATCAAAATTAGTTAGTCACACAATGTTGCTTTTAAAACTGAATCGAAGTATAAATCAATTGTGAAACTGTCTCCTTAGCGTAGATGTTAGCAAACAATAAATGAATAAACGAAATCAGATGGTAAACAATTTAAAAATAACATCGTGGGATAATAGTGTTGTTTACATCAAATGGTTTAATCTTTTGACCTCGTGCTTATTTAGATAAGTACACAAATATAATCAAATGGCGGCTTCACAGCAATTGATAATTTAACGCAACAGTGACTGAAGATACCAAAGTAAAATATAGGCAGATAGTACAAGCAGACATTCACAGACAGTAGCAAGAACAGAAAAAAAAGCTTCTAATGGTAAAAGAAAAAAAAATTAGCTGCCGAAATGCTTGCATGTCCAAAAGAACAGGCACTCAGGTGACTGCAGCCATTATGAAATACATTAAATACAGGGCTATTACAAATGATTGAAGCGATTTCATAAATTCACTGTAGCTCCATTCATTGACATATGGTCACGACACACTACAGATACGTAGAAAAACTCATTAAGCTTTGTTCGGCTGAAGCCGCACTTCGGGTGTCTGCCGCCAGAGCGCTCGAGAGCGTAGTGAGGCAAAATGACGACAGGAGCCGAGAAATCGAATGTCGTGTTTGAAATGCACTCACATCAGTCAGTCATAACAGTGCAACGACACTTCATGACGAAGTTCAACAAAGATCCACCAATTGCTAACTCCATTCGGCGATGGTATGCGCAGTTTAAAGCTCCTGGATGCCTCTGTAAGAGAAAATCGACGGGTCGGCCTGCAGTGAGCGAAGAAACGGTTGAACGCGTGCGGGCAAGTTTCACGCGTAGCCCGCGAAAGTCGACGAATAAAGCAAGCAGGGAGCTAAACGTACCACAGCCGACGGCTTGGAAAATCTTACGGAAAAGGCTAAAGCAGAATCCTTACCGTTTACAATTGCTACAAGCCCTGACACCCGATGACAAAGTCAAACGCTTTGAATTTTCGGCGCGGTTGCAACAGCTCATGGAAGACGATGCGTTCAGTGCGAAACTAGTTTTCAGTGATGAAGCAACATTTTTTCTTAATGGTGAAGTGAACATACACAATGTGCGAATCTGGGCGGTAGAGAATCCTCACGCATTCGTGCAGCAAATTCGCAATTCACCAAAAGTTAACGTGTTTTGTGCAATCTCACGGTTTAAAGTTTAGGGCTCCTTTTTCTTCTGCGAAAAAAACGTTACAGGACACGTGTATCTGGACATGCTGGAAAATTGGCTCATGCCACAACTGCAGACCGACAGCGCCGACTTCATCTTTCAACAGGATGGTGCTCCACCGCACTTCCATCATGATGTTCGGCATTTCTTAAACAGGAGATTGGAAAACCGATGGATCGGTCGTGGTGGAGATCATGATCAGCAATTCACGTCATGGCCTCCACGCTCTCCCGACTTAACCCCATGCGATTTCTTTCTGTGGGGTTATGTGAAAGATTCAGTGTTTAAACCTCCTCTACCAAGAAACGTGCCAGAACTGCGAGATCGCATCCACGATGCTTTCGAACTCATTGATGGGGACATGCTGCGCCTAGTGTGGGAGGAACTTGATTATCGGCTTGATGTCTGCCGAATCACTAAAGGGGCACATATCGAACATTTGTGAATGACTAAAAAAACTTTTTGAGTTTTTGTATGTGTGTGCAAAGCATTGTGAAAATATCTCAAATAATAAAGTTATTGTAGAGCTGTGAAATCTCTTCAGTCGTTTGTAATAACCCTGTATATGCTGCCGCTTTTCGTGAGCGGTTGCCTTCCCATTTGGCTATCCGTCCACAGCTCACGGCCACACCCAAACATTCATATGTCGTCTACCACGCGTCTACAACTTGTACTCGTACATCCAGTACACATATTATCATACAGAAGATACATTTTACTTGAAAGTCGCTTGCCCGGTGTCTGCGGATAAATACAACACCCCATCTAGTGCCTGTGTTATTCTCAATTACGATGCAAAGTTTCTTTGGACATGCATGCATTTTCGTTTACTACTTGGCAGGAAAACTACGTTCTTGAGAAAATCTTAACGTTAGGTCACGTTTTTGGATTTGGCTGTTAGTTGCAAGAGTCATATTACGATAAAATAGGCTGAGAACCGTTGGGCCTAAGAATACTTAATTTGGGAAGCATGTGGCCCGCGGACCTCAGTTTCATGACCAGTGGTCTAAGTGCTCTTCAAGCTATCCATCACATGTGTGGAGCAGAAAAGTATCTTCAGCTGAACCAATACAACTTCTTCCAGTTACAAAGGCAGGGCAAGGAGGTGTCAGTCTGTTTGGTACCAGGGCACGTAACCATTCAGGGTAACGAAGAAGCGAATGAATGCTTGCTTGTAAAACACAATTTCTGAATGTGTTTCTGCCATACGTGCAGTTTTGTCTCTGTTGAGTCACACGGTCATTCGTCTGTGAAAGGCGTGTTAGTTCGGTTTGAGGAACCAGAAGTTGCGATCGGCAAAACCGACACGCACGGCCGTAACTTTCCTCCTTCCAGCCGCGTGCTGGAGACACTTCTCTCAATCCGCTTCCGGAAAGGCCACTGTCCTCTGACACATGGATTTCTCCTCTGGTAAGGAGTTGCAACAGTATGAAGCGCTTGTGGTGTAGAGGTATCTCTACACAACATTTGTAACAGAATATATTTTATACCTTGCCATGAGGGCTGAAACCAACTTGTGTAGCTACTGACCTGCACTCTGTTGTAGGAGACGATGAACCGAATACGACTCGTGTCTTAACATTCTGTGGTCAGTCCGATTTCTCGGTAGTGTCTTAGAAGATGAAAATGTGTTTCCGTCAAGATAGATTTCTCTATTATTTTCTCATTGTTCAACCAGGCACAGTTTCCTGTTATACTAATTTAGATGTTATGTACTCGTGTTCTGTGTAGTTTAATCACAATCTGGCTTGACGTATAAGTATTTTGGTGTTACGTGTGGAAATGTGAGTGTGATTGAGAGAGAGAGTACCATGGCGGCCGAGGGCTACATTTTATATCTTGCCTTGTGGTGCTTTTCGCAAAACTAAACCACATTCGTAGGCAGTTAGTTGAGTAAGAGCGCTGATGTTCTTCTGTTGGGCAGCCTATACGTTCCTCCACAAAGTAATGACGTTGTTGACGAGATGCGAAACACAAATCTTCATTTTTTTTTTTTCAAGTGTGTTTTGCAGTGGACCTTCAGGGCATGTGGCAACATCGACGAAAACTGCGACATTTTACTATCAAATGAGCTCATTTCAGCTTATTAGACACTGTAAGTTGCATTGTGTATGTCCTTTTGCTTTGCACGAATCGCACCAATAACGAGTTATTCATTAACGCCAAGAGGGAGTAGTTACATGTGATCTGTTGCAAGGATTACGGTTTCCGCTAGCTTCCTTTAGCTGACATTAAATCTAACTTAATTATTCCATTAACTATGAGAAAGTATCTGGTCACTACAGCATACAAAATAAAGTTAGTCACATTGAGTTTCTTTCACTTTGTAGGTAGGCTGTTTAGATTTTTAAACTGGTAACGCCACGTAGCGCTCTGTATCAAAATCACTGGCTGTGCTGGGTGCAGTCTGTGGCTGGTCGGCATTGTTGGAATATTCGCTATTGTAGTGTTGGGCAGTTGGATGTGAACAGCGCGTAGCGTTGCGCAGTTGAAGGTGAGCCGCCAGCAGTGGTGGATGTGGGGAGAGAGATGGCAGAGTATTGAGAGCGGATAATCTGGACGTGTGCCCATCAGAGAGAGTAAATTTGTAAGACTGGATGTCATGAACTGATGTATATATTATGACTTAACAAGAAGCAGATTGTATGAAAACAATGTAAGATTAGTGTATGCACTTAGATCTATTGGAAAAGGGCGAAGAGCAGGTGCTGTTTTTTGTGCAGTGATGAATATTCCTCCACCTCCAAGAAAGTTTGATGTTTACAACAAGACTATTGGTACAGTTGTAGCTGAGGTAAGTGAATCTACAATGTTGAAAGCAGCCAAAGAAGCAGTTCAGTTGAATGATACGAAATCTGACCCAAGGCAAATTTCTGCTGGTTTTGATGGTAGTTGGCAGAAACGTGGGCATACATCCCTAAATGGCATTGTGTTAGCAACTTCTTTCGATACTGGGAAGGTTCTGGATATTGAAATTATTACTAAGTTCTGTGACATCTGTAGTAAAAATCCCACTATACAACATGTGTGGAAAAAGGACTATGATGGTTCTAGTGGAGGCATGGAAGTGGCTGATGTTGCTAACATTTTCAAAAGGTCTGTGCAGTCAAGAAGTATCCTCTATACAGACTATCTTGGGGACGGGGACAGTCAGGCTTATCAGAAAGTGTTAGAAGATAAACCTTATGGGCCTGGAGTCAAAATCAATAAACTGGAATGCATAGGACATGTACAGAAAAGAATGGGATCAGGACTTCAAAAGATATGTAAGGAAAAAAAGTTAGGTGGTAAAGGGGGCCTGACAAAGGCTGAAATAGACAGGATCCAGACTTATTATGGTATGGCCATCAGAAATAACTGCAACAATGTAGAAGCAATGAGGAGAGCCATCTGGGCTATATTCTTTCATAAAATTTCAACAGATGAGGAACCACAACATACCCTTTGCCCACGGGGACCTGACAGCTGGTGCAAATTCGACAACCCAGCTACATCTTCCAGCTATAAGCACAAACATTCAATTTCAGAAAAACAATCCTGCTAGCTGTGAAACCCATTTTCAGAGACCTTAGCCAACAAGAGCTCTTGGAAAAGTGTCTCCATGGAAAAACTCAAAACCCAAATGAAAGTTTGAATTCTGTCATTTGGACAAGGCTACCAAAAGCTGTTTTCATTAGAAAAGAAACAGTGATGTGCTTCAATGCTGGTGTGTCAAAGGAGACTGATGTATTAAGACTCTTGGGAACAAAGGATGGTATCAATACTGAAAGGGGATTGAAAAAGATTGACATGGACTGTATCCGTTATGCTGATATTTCTGCAATAAATGCTACCAAGAAGGCCAGGATAGCCAGAATATCAAAGAAAAGAAGATAAAGATCAAGAAGCTGAGCCATAGTATAGCCCTGGAATGTTTTAAAAGTGTGTCTGTACGACACTGTATATTAGTTTCTTGCATGTAAAACTTTAATTCCATTTTTCGCCAAACTACATTTTTTGACCTTCTGGTACACTTTTCTCAAAAACTATGACTGCTACAGACATCAGACTTACAGTATCTCTTGTTAATAAAACGATGATTAATTAGATAAAAAAATTGACCAGTAGTGATAAAAAGAACAGATTTACAAGCTCCAAGGTGTTTAGAAAAGTCTTATAGAGCAAAAAAATGATTACTCACGAAGTACATAAATACATTAACCATTTTTTATGATTTGAGAATGATGTTTCAACTGTACGCTGTAAAAGTTTCAGGTCTTTATCTCCATTAGTTACTTCAGAAAGTGTACCTGACGTTTGCTCGTTTTAGCATTGATTCCCTCGCGACTGTGTCCCCTTAAGATAAATACATTGTTTGTTCTCTATCAAAATCTTTCATTTGCTAACTATGCCTATCAGTAGTTAGTGCCTTCAGTAGTTAGAATCTTTCATTTAGCTGGCAGTATTGGCGCTCGCTGTATTGCAGTAGTTCGAGTAACGAAGATTTTTGTGAGGTAAGTGATTCATGAAAGGTATAGGTTATGTTAGTCAGGACCATTCTTTTGTAGGGGTTTTTGAAAGTCAGATTGCGTTGCGCTAAAAATATTGTGTGTCAGTTTAGTGATGATCAGAATAAGTAAAGAGAGAAATGTCTGAGTACGTTCAGTTTTGCTCAGCTGTTTGGAAATCAGATAACGTAAGGGATTTACCAGCACAGTAATTCATTAATTTTTCTAAGGGGACGTTTCAACTTCTGGGTCCGATTTCATCTAAATGGGGACTGTTTCGAGTTATTAAAACCCGGGTTATGACATCCCATACATTCATAAGTTAAAATCTGGAATGCTGATAGGTTTTAATCCTAACAAGTGATCTACACTGAATTCGTTACAGCAACAGCGGAAAATAAAAATTTCTAAGAATTGCGGTGAAGAAAGTACATTTTGGAAGTGAAAACAGCACACTCTATTAATAATGTCAATGAAAGAAAATTTACTTGTCTTCCGTGGTTGTCACGTTGTATCAATGCTGGTTTTCATGATGAAAAGCAATACAGCTCAAAGACCTCTTAAACAAATATCCTATTATTTCAAACGTGTTTATTTTTACGAGTCCACTGCCTTTTTCACAGAATAAAAAACGAATACCGCTTTTCACTGTTTCAGTACAAAGCAGGGTCTTTTAAAAATTACATGTGTACTCAGCAATTTATACAACGGGCGGAATTTAAATCGGCTTACATCCGTGCTGCCGCATTAAATACGCACGACCATGCGCCGATAGTTTAAATATTTAGGACCATGTTCACAGCGCACGAGAAAGGTTGAAACTGAATGAGGAGATTCATGTGAAAATCCGACTTCTAGTGTTCATTTTATGATCTCTTAGAAAGTTTAAATGTTTGCATGCGCTAAAATACAGATTATTTGTGAATAATTTTATAAAGTTTTGCCACCTATCACCTCTGTTTGCTACAGTCTATAGGAAACTAGGTTTTACTGCGTCATTAGTAGAGAACAGCTAGCACTGAAGACATGTTAAATTTTCAGTTGATGCTTGCTACTGCATTTCATGTAACCGCGGTGCAATCTTCTTTCATTGTTTCAAGAGTTAGTCGTTGTGAAGTTGCCAGGACCCGGTAGCTGAGTGGCATGCCGGTACGGTACAGAGAGACATTGTTCGTTTCCAAACGATTAATAGTACCTGACTGGTCTGCATATGGCTTCTTAGTCTGTAGGATTTAACACAGAACAAAACCACGAAGGAATAAGGATTTATAGACTGCAGGTGGTATTCATAAGGCATCCTGACGAAAGGATCGTGTCTTAACTGCACCAACGTGACTTTTGTGTATGTTGCCAAAGACAGCTGAACACTAAAACTTTTGCGCGTAACTGTACTATGTTGCCACCTAGATTCGTCTTTATTACAAGGATAATACAGCTAAAAGACCATATTGCGTCTACAGTACGTAACCAAATCTGAGATGACATTTCGATTATGATGAAGAATAGGCAAACGATTAACGAAAGCTTCAGGAAGAACCAGCGTCCAACGAAATGGGAAGCAGACTAGTGAAATATTGTGGAATGATGTGAGATCAAAGTTGTCTGAAGCTGTTGATATCGTAATACTGAATGTCACATTATTTTACTTTGTTTATTGTTTTACTTAACATGGCTGTTCAAAAATGTTCAAATGTGTGTGAAATCTTATGGGACTTAACTGCTAAGGTCGTCAGTCCCTAAGCTTACACACTTCCTAACCTAAATTATCCTAAGTACAAACACACACACCCATGCCCGAAAGAGGACTCGAACCTCCGCCGGGACAAGCCGCTCAGTCTATGACTGCAGTGCCTGAGACCGCTCGGCTAGTCCCGGGCTGCTTTAATATGGCAAGACAGTTCAGTTGACGATGGATGGAATTTGTAAAAAATGTAACCTGAGATAATTTATAAGAAACTGTAACGAGGGAAATTCTTCAATAGATTTACGAAAGATGGAAATACATTCCAGAATTCTTTCTTTTTATGGATATTGTTGTAATTACTCAGTAAAGAAATTAATAAAAGTTGCAATGAATCTGAAGCAAAATGGGAGCAGAAATTTTTTTATGGAATCAGGAAGAAAATAGTCATCAAAAAGAATGACTATGCATAAACAAAAGCGAAAGAAACTTTCGGATAATTTAAAAGCAAAGGCATGGGCACTAAGGGTGCAAAATTAATTACATCGTTAAACGCAGAGGGACGAGCGATAAGTGGAAAGTACATTGAGGACTTCTGTTAAGGTTTCATATAACGTAATAGGAACTAAAATGAGTCACAGGTACAGTATTAGTTTACAGAGTTTTGGAACACATCCGATCAAAAAGCATGAGGGGTAGGTAAGTTCTCAAACAATTTGCGAAGTGACGAACATATGAGTATTCAAGTTAGTGTTTAAAATCTATGTTCCCAGGTACATACCAGAGGATATTCGGAAGAAAATGATTGATGAAATCCCGAAGGCAGAATGGGCAGATATATACAAGAAGCATCTTATAACCAAGTTGACAGCTCAGTCATCTAAGTTACTGGCCACAACCATTATCAGAAGCATGTGAAATGTAATTAACGATATGATAGGTGTGATCAGCTTGGATTTAGCATAGGTAAAACCGTCAGGGAGGCGGTCCTTACATTACACTTGACGATGGACTCTAGGCTTACGAGAAACCAAGACACTTTCCTATTATCTGCTGACCCAGGAAAAGAGTTCCATAGTGTAAAGTGGCCCAAGAAATTTCAGATCCTCAGAAAAATTGGTGTACGACAAAGATCAGGAGGAGTAATGTGTAGTATGTACAAGAACAAATAGGGAACGAAGACAATGGAAGAGAAGGGAGAAGAATTCAGATTCCTTAGAAGAAAGACCTACTACTGGCCTAGACCTGTTAAATAAATTTAGAAAAACTACATTCGAAGAAGACTGTGCGGTTATTATGCTGCCACCAAACTACTTTTCGCTCATGGATCATGAGCAAAAGTGTAAAGTGATTAGTCTAGCAGATATAGTCCCTTTGACTGTTCACAGATGTCACTAAAACCACCCAAAGACGTGACAACCATGCATGTGCAGAGCCTATTCGACGGAGGGGCCCGACAGCCGATCAACTCCAGTCATTCCACCAGGAAGGAGGTACACGGCTCGTGTTGTCTGTAGTTCAACCATGCCTTGACGATCAATATCGCGGTTCGATCCCGTCCGTATTGTTAATTTGTGCCAGGAAAGGCTCTCAACAAGGGAAATGTCCAGGCTTCTCGGAGCGAACCTGTAGGCTCCCTCTTACTAATCTAACTATCCTGCTTGCGATGTAAAATATGACCGTGGATCGCGTGCATGCCTAATGGATTTGTTCTAAGTAGATAAGGCTATCTTTCCCGAAGAAGTGATACAGATAAGTAGGAGGAAAGTGTACACCGACCCTTCTGATGGAACGTCTACTAAAAATTAAAAGCAATTAAATCGAACAGGGCTATTCTTTGGAAAATGAAAGTTATTTTGTGCATTCACTCACGAACAACACTGGAGAGAAAAGGAGTACCACTGTTCATGAATCCAAAAGTTACACTAATGAACAAAAAGGAAATAATTAACGGTTGCGAGCCCACTAGGGCAATTTACATCCAAAATCCTGTAGAAGATGATGGGAAAGAAAAACATGTATTATTAAACACTGACGTGGGAACTGAAGGTTGTCACGTTTTTCGACACTAATTTTAAGTGAGTATGTAATGATAAAGAAAACTGAGAAGTCACTCTTACGCTATGTTTGGCATTAAATGTAGGTGCATCCAGTTAAACAATTTTGTCTGCATAAAATGCAATAATCGCTGGGTTATCAACTCAAATAATTATTGCAGTCATGTAGGGGGCACGTTGTTTACATGACAACCCTGTGTCATTATTACTCAAAATATTATAATATGACAACACATCTTAAAAACAAACACTTCCATCAGGAAATCAGTAAGTTTAAAAATACTACAAATATTACGAAAATCATACTCACTATTAGCATAGAAAAATTCAAGCATCATTTGAAGGTACATGAAGAATAGTAAAAAAAAAAAAAAAAACAGAAACAGAATAAGAAATAGTAATTGCAAAATTCAGTACATAAAGGTGTATAAAGAACAGGAATTTTTTTAAAGTGTCCTCTCGCATTGCGCGAGTGAGTGTGTTTTGAATAACGTCGATACCAAACATAAACATTTGCATCAAAACCTATAACAGCTGGCGCTGAATGAAAACCTATTCGCGTTGAGTACGCACAATCACAAAGAACGCCGCAGTGCTACAATAGCCGGAAACGACTCTGTTCCAGTGGAGCATTGTTGCGTGCGCCATTGCGGCACGCTAGATCTCACTGTTTGTGTATAGTTATTTTCCTGCCCAAGGCAGGATTCGAACCTGCGACCGTAGCGGTCGCGTGGTTCCAACTGAAGCGCGTAGAACCGCTCGGCAACACTGGCCAGCCATACTCTGTACATTGTGAAATGTTTGCAGTATCTCTTCCATACTTTCTGATCTATCCGTCTCACGTTGAACGACCTTGTTCAACTTGCGTGTGTCTATCACAATCCTGGCTCTACCATCTCTCTTTCCTACTATTATTAAGGGATTGTTATAGGTGCTGGTACTCTCTCTATAACTTTCCATTCTAATATCCGATCTTTCTCTTGTTGGGTAGCCTCCTTCTTGGATAGTGGTACCGCATATAGTCTTATAAAGAAGAATGGTTCATGTGGTATTACATTTAACTTACACTGTTACCCAGTAACAAGCCCCGGTTTATTTGAAAACACGTTCTTCTTTCTCATTATTACGTCATATAGGTCCCCTTTTTGTTCAGGCGGGGCGTTTGGCAATCTGTCTACAATGCTCTCCAATTCGTCTTCCAAACAATTGTCGATGGTCATATTGTGGATACCGCAGTATTACATTTTTTTGCCTAAATCAATCTCATTAGGACAAGTAACAAGTTGAATGCGTTTGAGTTCACTACTCACATCGTCAGTCGTTTCATCAAAACTCACATTTACTTCGGTCTTGTCTTTGGAAATGCACTTGATGGTCTTATAATTGGCGTTAACAACTGAGCAATATTTTATCAACCAATCTAAACCCACAGTAATATCGGTACACAGATCTGGCACAACGACAAATTTCTGCCCGAATGGTTCTCCTTGTATCTCACATCATACAGATATTTGGTTTGTTATCGGTTTACTATTCCTTCCGGTAGCACCGATTATTTTGACTCCAATTACTGGCGTTACTACTACTTCTAGTTTATCTTTCAGTAATTCAAAAGTTTTTCCCGTCATAGCACTTAGCTCTGCCCCTGTATCAATTAAAATTTGCATTTGTAGGCCGCACATATTAACGGGCACTACACCTGTCATTATCAATGGTTTGATTTTCCCACAACATATCCTCATCTATCTCCAGGTCGTCCCAGAAAAATCCGTCCGGTTCCGATGCCGACAGCGGTTTATCCGGCGGCCATCTAATTCTCTGTGTTTGAACGTTTTTGATTTCTATGTGTCTGTCCTGTGGTAGTTTAACTTGTTTTAATCTCAACATCGTAATCTTACTATCAATTTCATCGATTAATGAACTTTGTTCAACCAATAATTATCATGTCAAGTAGGTATTCTTCGGAAAGATGGCTGTCATCTTCCGAGATTTTTGGAGAAAAGTGCTCTGTTTTCTCTTCTATCTCATCTCCCGAGCTCACACAACCCTCTTCACTATCGTCTGACCGTATAACGTCAGGATTGGCCTTGTGGATATTGTAATCTATTTCGCTTTCAATTAGTTGTACCTGTTGATTATAGCCAAATTCATCTCGCCCCTCCTCGTAACATCCGCCTCTGTTTTCAATAGGACTATCGTCGCTGGGATTGGCTACTTCAAAAACTTCATTAGGACAAGCCTGCCGTTCAGGTACAGAGCTTTCCGTTTTAAAAACGCTAATATCTTGCGGGCTGAGAAGCGTCAATTTCTGTCCGCTCTTCCCATTAGCACAGCTCCCATACAATCCTCTATAACTTTTCAGTTCGTCGTACATCCGACCGAACTGACCTAACCACACCTCCTCTCGTTCCTCATTTCCTTGCTCGGTAACGGAAACTTTATTCGAGAGCAGCTCTGTTACTTTCGCTGGCGACTCATACTCTACTGAAACTTTCATAACCGTTGCTGCTTTAACAGCGGCCGCTTCCTTCTGCCATACCGGTTCACTAATATTGTTATTACTTTTACAAGCAGTGACAGCTGCGTCGACTGCCGTTTCCAGCTCTGTGGGGTTATTATTGCTCTAGGTGCGTCGCTCTCCCACATTCTGCCTTCACTGAGTTGATTTATCATAGCGGTATTGTCTAGGTTTTCTTTTGGGCCACCGAGGTCTCCCCACGTCCGCTGGACCCCTAACTGGCGCGGCTAGTTGTTTCCCTGACTAATTCCGACAGGCCTGTTGCCACCCGACTGCCATGATGGATCATTCCGCACCTCTGTACTATCATTCCTCCAAGGACCTCGTAGCATATTTACTTTATACTGGCCCCTATCATTTCTAAAGTTGTGGTTATTGTTACTACGACCATTACTGTTATAGTGCTGTGGATTGTTATTATCATAGTGGTTGCTACCATTATTACCAAAGTTATTGTAATTGTGACTTCTGAAATTTTCCCGGCGTATTTCTTCTTCTAATAATTTCCGGGTATGCAGAATTAGAACACTTGGAGAAGGTTTTCAAAGAGAATGGATACACTTCTCGCCAAATAAGGAAGGCCATGCGCAACTATCATAACAAGAAGCAACGCACTGAGGACGCAGATGACGACTTTAAATCAACTGCGTTCCTTCCATACGCCGGGAATGTGTCTTCGAAAATAGGCCGAATACTGAAGAAAAATAAAATCAAGGTTATCTTCCGTCCACCAGCAAAGAACCGGGCCCTGGTTGGATCCGTTAAAGACGATTTACAACTGAAGAAAGCAGGCGTCTACAAAATTCCCTGTGAATGTGGCTCTGCATATATTGGCCAGACGACAAGAACTGTCCATGAACGATGTATAGAACATGAAAGATACACCCGTCTGTGGCAACCATCAAAATCGGCAGTAGCAGAGCACTGTATTTCATTGGGACATTCAATGGAATACAATGGAACAAAAATTTTAGCCCCGGTTTCCGGTTTTTGGGATTCCGTAATCAAGGAATCAGTGGAAACACGTCTTGCCAATAATCTTATAAATCGTGACAACGGCTTTCAGCTGGATAAAAATTGGAATCCTGTTATTAAAACTATTCAATCACAGCGGAATCGACAGTGTCATTCGATACTCAATGACTAGATGAACCTTTATTTTCACCACCGAAGGCAGCACGTACAACTCGGCTATGCTGCGCATGTCAACACCTGACGCATGCGCTGTAGGATGCCAGTACATTTCGCTTGCGCGAGATTCGGCATAAATACCGCGACTGCACCTGGGCTCTTCAGTAGTTGTGTACTCACCTGATGATGGCCGGACGTCTCTGGGCCGAAATATCGTGGCAGAATGTCGACGGGATCCGGCTGCATACCCGGAAATTATTAGAAGTTATTGTAATTGTTCTGGTTGTGATTGTGGTGGTTATTATTACCATTCCAACGACTTTTAACATTTTCGCCGTTATTCAGCCAATTTCCTTCGTCTTCTACTTTTTGTTTCAAAAGCGTGTGAAATCTTATGGGACTTAACTGCTATGGTCATCAGTCCCTAAGCTTACACACTACTTAACCTAAATTATCCTAAGGACAAACACACACACCCATGCCTGAGGGAGGACTCGAACCTCCGCCGGGACCAGCCGTTCTGCTTTTTCTAAAAACGCAGCTGTTGTTCTCGAACCACTTCCGATGTATCTCATCTGGAAGCTTCTGCCACAGCCCTCAGACGATCTCCGATTCACTTTTCCGATCGCGCTAATATTCCAATTTGCGGATCCAGTTTTCACAAAATTCTTTCATGGAGCTGCACGTGTTTACATCGTAGGGCCTCGACACTACGAAATCGCGCCTTACACACTCTTGTCTCTGCTCTGACCAATACCCTTTCAAGAATGCATTTTTGAACTCTTGAAACGTCATGTTTGTTACATCTAGGTTTAAGCACCATCGCTTGGCCTCACCAGCTAACGCGTCGATTGCTGAATTTATTTTTCTCTTGTCTGTCCATGATTCCGACAATACCGCTTCACAATAATTAATGAAGTCGGTAGCGTGCAGTCCACACTGCTTTTAGAGGGTATTGAAACGCTCCTCCTTCGTTAATATTTCAGCACTATGTGCGTTGTAGGACACATAGTGCTGATTTTCCCCTAATCGTTTCTCTAACTCATTTATCCTTGTAACTACTTAGCAAGTGGTAACTGATAACGTTTCCACCTCCCGCATCTTTTCATTACACACAACCGACTGTCTATTTACTTTAGCACCTAGTCGAATACTAAAGTCTGTAAACTCGTTATTTTCCCTACATCCTCTTCTCGAGCTACTTTAACTTTTTCAGCTACCTTGCTCTCTATTGTGGGACCAACATTATAAACCAGTTTCAGTTCGATACTTCCTACTTTAGTTTCGAAACGACTATTTATGTCCCCAATCTTTGTTTGGGCTTCCTCCATGACACGCTTCAGATTACCGATATCGGTACTCAGTGCTATTATTTCTGCTGCAATTTTATCTACCTTTGTGTTAACAATTCCAATATTACCGTTAACAGTTTTAATTGCCTTATATTGGTCATCTATTTATGCTAATTGGGCATCCATTTTAATGATTAACAAACTGAACAAATCTTTTATATTCCCGGAAATCACTGGTTGCAACACCGGTTCTGTCTTAATAGACTCCTCGTATCCGTTATCAATAGGTTCTGGTTTACTTTTTATTCCGTATTCCGTAGCATTTACAAGGGCCTGGAATTCCATTTCTGCCATTCTTCGATTTTCAGCAGCAGCTGATCTCTGAACAGTGGGTCGCACTTCCGGGTCGTGCATTGTTCGACCGATTGTTCCGCATTTGATACAATCAAATTATTCGTTTCGCCTAATTTATTCATGATGCCCAGTTTGCTGATTACCGTGAATTTTATAGGTGCTGCTTATTTCTGCCACTTACTTATGTTGTATGTGAGCGAATTGGTTTGTAGCAACAAGTTATTATTCGCTAAAAAACTGCACAATGCAAATTCGTGCCCAGAACAATACCAAACTGAGATTGTCCTGCCACTCGCGTCACCACGTGTAACCTCCCTCTTTTTAAACTGCCTCTCCTGCTTACGATGTAAAATATGACCATGGATCGCGTGTATGCCTAATGGATTTTTTCTGACTGGGTAAGGCTACCCTTCCGAAGAAGTGATCCCGGTAAGTAGGAGGAAAATGTACAACCGACCCTTCTGAAGGAACGTCTACTAAAAATAAAAAGTCATTAAACCGAACAGGGCTATAATTTGGAAAATGAAAGTTATTTTGTGCATTCACTCATGAACAACACTGGACAGAAAGGGTGTACCACTGATCATGAATCCAAAACTTACACTAATGAACGAAATGGAAATAATTAACGGTTGCGAGCCCCCTAGGGCAATTTACATCCAACATCCTGTACAAGATGATGGAAAAGAAAAACATGTATTATTAAACACTGATGTGGCAACTGAAGGTTGTCACGTTTTATGACACTAATTTTAAGTGCGTATGTAATGATAAAGAAAACTGCGAAGTCACTCTTACGTTATGTTTGGCATTAAATTTTGAAAAAGGCAATCGAGAAATGATTTGAAAATATGTAATTAAACTGTATGTTAGTATTGAACATCGTTACGTGAACAGTTAGTTTCGGTGACCTCAACATAACGTCATCAAAGAAATTTAGAAGAAAAACAAGCACTTTTTACTTTGCCATAACTAATTTTGCAAATTGGATTTCATATTATTGTCTGAACAACTGAGCCTTTTTACTGACTTGAACAGAATTAAACACTAGAATATGTAGCAAACCAAACAGCTATGTGCTCCAAGCTATACGTAAAATAAATAAAACTTACACACTCTTAATTTGTGCATTTCTTTAGATTTGGATTTTTAACCAGTGATTGATTCTCAAACTTAAAAAATGAAATTGCTTTACTTTAGTCTTATACAGAAACTTCTGTTGTACAACATTTCATTGAAAGTAGACTGAGGTTAAAATTCTTAAAAGTGAAATTATTCATTAGTAAACTGGCTATAACTATTCAATTTGTTTCTTATGGCACTCAGCATATAAGGAAAAAAAGGAACAAGGATCGTGCTTGGTAACAGTGTCTGGGGGCAATGAGGACACGATCGCCTTGAGTTTAACTGATTATTATTTAAATAAATTTTATCAATCAAATCACATTTAGTTGTGCTGCTGGATCAGCCGTTAATATTTTCTACCAATAAACAGTCTTACTTCAGTACTGTGTATACGACGAAACTCGGAGCCGACGACGAAACTGTGCTACTTGAACTGCTGCTGTTGATGAAGACTGTAGCATCTTTTGGAGCCACAGTTAATTACAGGAATGGGCATTCGTAATTAATTCAGCCTCTTCCGCCCCGTCCACTGTCCGTAATCCTGCTACTAGACATATGGCCGGCGCGCGTGTATGATGCTGCCGAAAATGATACTCTCCACTGCGAGAACGTTAACACCACACATCCGCACACTACAAGTGCTGGAAACCGTTCTCTCTCTCTCTCCGCACGCTCTGCGTAACAACTCCCTAACCAAAGATTTACAACACACAGCACTGCTATTATCGCTGCTAGCCGATGCAAATAACCATTCCTTTGGATTTTTCCCAGAGCTCATAAGTTTCACAGTTAGACACAGATAAATACAATGAAATGTCCACAGACTTCTACCAAAATTTACACATACAGTGAAGCAATGTCCTTACTTATTAAAAGAAAGCATTTAAATTACAAATATTTACATACAGTTCAGGAAAAAACTATACATCGGTAGCTGGTGCCACGCATCCTGCATTTTCGGTGTTACAAACCAAAGCGATGTTGTCTGGACATGGAGGATATACAGAGAGACAGGAAATGTCGATGACATGCTTCGCTCTGGCAGCCCAAAGGCTACTACAAAAGTGGATGACCGCTACCTATGGATTATGGCTCGGAGGAACACTGACAGCAACGCCATCATGTTGAGTAATGCTTTTCGTGCAGCCACAGGACTTGGTGTTATGACTCAAACTGTGTGCAATAGGCACCATGATGCACAATTTCACTCCCGTCGTCCATGGCGAGGTCCATCTTTGCAACCGTGCAGCGCGGTACAGATGGGCGCAACAACATGCCTTATGGACCGCTCAGGATTGGCATTACGTTCTCTTCACCGATGAGTGTCGCATATGCCTTCAACAAGATAATCGTTTTTGGAGGCAACCCGATTAGGCTGAACGCCTTAGACACACTGTGCAGCGAGTGCAGCAAGGAAGACGTTCCCTGCTGTTTTGGGGTGGCATTATGTGGGACCGATGTACGTCGCTGGTGGTCATGGAAGGCGCCGTAACGGCTGTACGATACGTGAATGCCCTCTTCCGACCGATAGTGCAACCACATCGGCAGCATATTGGCGAGGCATTCGCCTTCATAGACGACGAGTCGCTCTCTCATGGCGCACATCTCGTGAATGACTTAATTCAGGGTAACGACATCGCTCGATCAGAGTGTCCAGCATGTTCTTCAGACATGAACCCTACCGAACATGCCTGAGATAGATTGAAAAGGGCTGTTTATGGACGACGTGACCCACCAACCACTCTGAGGGATCTATGCCGAATCACCGTCGAGGCGTGGGACATTCTGGACCAACAGTTTCTTGATGACCGATTTCTCCATATCTCAATACGTGGATACAATAAGACAGAAAACTAATAATATCAATACACTGTACCCTCTACTGTGCATGCACAGTGGCTTGCGGAGTATTTACGTAGGTGTATGCGTACATTTCTTTAGATTTGGATTTTTAACCGTGGATTGATTCTCAAACTTGTAAAATATATTGCTTTACTTTAGTCATATACCGAAACCTCTGTTGTTCAACAGATAATTGAAAGTAGGCTAAGGTTAAAATTCTTAAAAGTGAAATTGTTCATTAATAAACTGGCTGTATCTATTCAATTTGTTTCTTATGACACTCAGTTAGAATATAAGGAAAAAAGGAACAAGGATTCAGCTTGGTAAAAATGTCTGGGGGCAATGAGGACACAATCGCCCTGAGTTTAACTGATTATTATCTAAATAAATTTTATCAGTTAAATCACGTTCCGTTGTGACTGGGTGACTGGAACTCGACAGTACGAAAGGAAGAGAGGGAAACGTAGTAGGTGAATATGGAATGGGAGTAAGGAATGAAAGTGGAAGCTGCCTGGTAGAATTTTGCACAGAGCATAACCTAATCATAGCTAAAACTTGGTTCAAGAATCATGAAAGGTTGTATACATGGAAGAAGCCTGGAGATACTGGAAGGTATCAGATAGATTACATAATGGTAAGACAGAGATTCAGGAACCACGTTTTAAATTGTAAGACATTTCCAGGGGCAGATGCTGACTCTGACCACTATCTATTGGCTATGAACTGTAGATTAAAACTGAAGAAACTGCAAAAAGGTGGGAAATTGAGGAGATGGGATCTGGATAAACTGAAAGAACCAGAGGTTATAGAGAGCTCCTGGGAGAGCGTTAAGGAACGATTGACAAGAACGGGGGAAAGAAAGACTGTAGAAGAAGAATGGGTAGCTTTGAGAGACAAAATAGTGAAGGTAGCAGAGGAACAAGTAGGTAAAAGGACGATGGCTAATAGAAATTCTTGGGTAACAGAAGAGATATTGAATTTAATTGATGAAAGGAGAAAATATAAAAATGCAGTAAATGAAGCAGCAAAAGAGAATACAAATGTCTCAAAAATGAGATCGTCAGGAAGTGCAAAATGGTTAAGCAGAGATGGCTACAGGACAAATGTAAGGATGTAGAGGCTTATCTCACTAGGGGTAAGATAGATACTGCCTACAGAAAAATTAAAGAGATCTTTGGAGAAAAGAGAACGACTTGCGTGAATATCAAGATGAGGTATTAGATTTGAAGCAAAAGTATCAGGAATTGTCGGTTCTTCTTGGGGAAATGGAAAAGTTGAAAGAGGCTCAACAAATGTCGATGGGGCTATTATTAAAAATGTATCCGATCAAGTTGCGGAAGGAAACAGCAAGCTGCAGAAAGAACTAAAACAGGATATCGATTGTCTGCTTTTTTGCTTAACGGCAGGTCATATCATTTTAAAGTACTACACTTTGGCCTTAATGGCTGAATTTATTAGAGCGCTAGACATGGCATTGGGGGAGGAATTGCTTGACAGGGTGTTTGTATATCTCGACGATATTCTAATGATTTCGAAGACTTGGTCAGCTCATGTCGAACTGATTGAACAGGTATTACAAAGGTTGACACAAAGGGGAGTCACGGTTAAGTTTGCGAAAGCACATTTCGGGTGCAGCCAAATTAAGTTTTTCGGGCACATAATTAGTCTCAAAGGTCTTAGACCTGACCCTAAGAAATTGAAAGCTATTAGTGAATGTCCACAACCTAGTAACAAGAAACAATTAAAATCTTTCCTTGGGTCAATTGGGAGTTATCGTCGTTATATCCCGAGTGATGTCATGAATTGCATTAATCTAAATGCCCTGTTAAAACTGAAGGCCCAGTGGTCATGGAGTGAAGACTGTCAATCCGAGTGGTTAGCTATTAAGAAGCCTTTATGTGAAGCGCCCATTCTCGGGCATCCCGATTTAAGTAAGGAGTTTTGTTTAGCGGTAGATGTATCTGGCTACGGTATTGGTTGTCACGTGTTTCAAGAGCAGGAAGTAGATGGAGTTGTAGAATGTTAACTGCTTGTGAAAAGAATTATTCTACAACAGAGAAGGAAACTTTAGCCGTAGTGTGGGCTGTCAAGAAATTTAAATATCTCTTTTATGGGCATAAAGTAGTAATCTATTCTGATCATAAGGCATTAAAATTTCTGATGACAAGTAAACTGTTGCACAACAGATTGATCCGGTGGGCGTTATTTCGTCAAGAGTATGATGTGGACATTAAGTGTGTAAAGGGAACTAACAACAAAGTACCTGACGCCTTGTCACTTTTACCCATTGGGATGGCAGGTAATTTGGATTGTGTTGAAACACGTAGGGAATTTAAGGTACTCCGAGTAAAATTGCTGGAATTCGAAAAGGAATTGAAACAAGCAGTTAAGAATTTGCGAAAGGAACAGCTAAACGACAGTTGGTTAAATCGCGTGAGGCAGAGGCTATTGAACGCAAAGGATTCGGTGCCGTGGAGGATATTTTGGAAGTGTCATTAGGATATACTCTTCAACGCGAGTAGCCATGGTTTGTTGAGGTGGCGAGTGTGTATTCCACAAATGTACGTTAGTAAGATAGTATGGTATATTAACAGACGATATGGTCATTTTGGAATTAAGAAGTGCTTGGCACATAAACAGAGTTATTACTTCTGCAAAGGTATTAGCTGAGTAATTAGGAAAGAACTACCAAAGTGTAAAGTGTGTCAGCAGACTAAAAGGTATAATGAAAGGGTCAAAATGTTGAGTTTTCCTATTGTACCATCATGTTTATGGGATTTATGTGCTATCAACTTATTTGGCCCATTACCTCCTGGCATTGGAGGCGTAGAGTACGTGCTAGCTATTTTGGAAGTATGGTCGAAGTTAGTGAAGCTTTATTCACTTAAATCAGCTACGAGTAAAGCGGTAATAAGGGTGTTGCGAGAAGATTACTTTACCTAAGTAGGGAAACCGAAAAGACTTCTGTCAGATAGTGATGCGCAGTTTGCGGCCCATGAGTTTAAGGAGTTTATGCAAATGCAGGGGGTGCAAAATTTGTTAATCGCCCGGTATAGGCCGCAAGCCAACCCGTCCGGAATGTCATGCGTGAGTTAGGAAGATTAGGGAGAGCGTATTCTAGTAAAATACATACTAAGTGGCCAATGTTTTTAAAAGAGTTCGAAAATGTGTTAAATGAGCTACCACACGAAAGTACCGGAATAGCTCCCTGAAAAGTAGTGGAAGGTAGGGTATATGGAGATGGATTACTAGATCAAATAGAATACCCACCAAAGGACTCAAATTGGAATAGTAAAATGGAGGAATTTGTAAATAGTAATCTAAAGAGGAATGCGGAGAGGAGATCCGGTCGCCTTAATGTTGGGATAGTTAATAGCAACTTTCAAGTAGGTGACTTGGTGTTGATACGTACGGATTGGAAAAGCAAAAAGAGTAATAAACGTATTAAAAAGTTCTTTTACCTTGTTGACGGACCATTTGTGATTAAGGCAATCACACATCCTACTACAGTGTTATTGAAGGAGGTGTCATCTGATAAGGAGATTGGCAAATATCATTTAAGTGATGTGAAAAGGTATGTGATGCAATGTTCTACAATAGCCGGACAAAAAGAAGGGATGTTATTAAACAATATGGACAACTTAGATATAAAACCAATTTTCGAGAGTGTAAGTCTAGAGAAGTACGAAGAAAAGTTTAGAGGAAACGAATAAAAGTTTAGAGGAGTTGAAAAAGGATGTTAATGAGGGGCGCCCACTACATGTACGTTAGTTATCGGATAAATTGGGCATTTCCATTTGCGCAAGAGTCACGTAAGTACATTGCTTATTTGTTTAACGGCAGGTCACATCATTTTAAAGTACTAACCTTTGGCCTTAATGTATCGGTGGCAGAATTTATTAGAGCGCTGGGAGAGGAATTGCTTGACAAAGTGTTTGTATATGTCGACGATATTCTAATAATTTCGAAGACTTGGTCAGCTCATGTCGAACTGATTGAGGAGGTATTACAAAGGTTGACACAAACGGGACTCACGGTTAAGTTTGCGAAAGCACATTTCTGGCAGGGTCGCCACTGAATGTACTGGTCCGTGACTGGCAGTACCCAAGATCGATTGACAACGACAGGGGATCGTACTGTTCCAACGTCTCTATGCCGTTATTGCAGAGTATCCTGTTGCGCAAAGTACTTACGCCACCAGTCGACCACCACACCTTTAATTAGGTACAGTATCTTATTTTTAAATAGATGTTAAGACTGCAGAACGCTATCTAATTGCAGAAGGTTCCAGTCGGAGAGGAGCCTCTGATGACAACAAGAATCTAGCCCGCGCCGCAATCACACTGGCAATGAACTAATCGGACACGAAATCAGCCTTAGTACAATTAATATTGCAGCCACCTCAACCGCTGACCATGCAAACAGCCTGTCTGCCAAATAATGGGAACAACACCCCGCCTAGACACGACGCCGAAATCGTACCAAGCCTCGACAGAACTACGAATAATCACTTAAGAATATTCACACACCAATGATTATTTGTTGAAGTTAAGCAGTAGTGAATAAATGGGCCTATTTAATGAACCACTCTAGTTGTCTACCATACTGATCTCGTCAGAGCAGAAAATTACTTTCAGTACCTGATTTTCTTGCGTGATGATAAATGCGACATCCAACTAGCAATTGTTATCTTTCGCAACGAGCTGTTTACAACGCAGTACGTACTCTCTGACATAAACTCGGAACTATTTTATTACTTGTACTAAAATACCAATCTGGCTACCGTCTTGAAATGATTATTCTGTTTATGGACACTTCCCTCACTACTGTTAGGAATGAAAACAGTTTTAATTCTCCCTTAAATGTTTTTCCAACTCGACGCAGCGATAATATGTAAGTGATGAGACTTTGCATGCGTCACAGAATAACGAATCTTTGTTAGTAGCAAAATCTTCGGCCTTTCCTTAAATAATTCAATTACTTCAATTAAACTTATTCATCATTTAGGAAGCTTTTTCCCTTAATTGAAATCTTTTCTTTAATATTGAGATCTGCTTGCAGTAGATTATTTATAATTTCATTCTTTGAAGAACCTTTTACCAAGCACATTTAAAAACACCACATTATACGAAATATCGACTCCACTGTATCAATATCTCTGAATTACACTCGTTTATACTTCCGAAAATTCTACAGATATATTCACACTAAATACCAATTAAACTGACTGGAAGGTTTCCTTTAACCCCCAATAAAATAGGATTTATTTTCCTTCTAGGTATCTCAATACACTGGTTAACACTAGTGAACGAGTGCCAGCAAATATATTATCATTCCCCACAATACGGAAACAAATAATGAAAAAATCAAACAAAAATCCTAAATGTCACCGCCACTTTTCAACTAACCTTAAGTTACAATTTAAAAGCAAATCTTGACCTCTTCAGGCGTTGATCACATGCGACCCGCTAAGTTCCCTAACATTTAAATCGGCCACTCGTCACGTTGATGAATCAAGTTTTGGTTTAGCTATGTGTAGCTCGTTAAATGGTTGCTTCAATTTACTATCTCTTGTCTACTCAGTGATACTTGCACACCATCACCGTATAGTGATACAGTTCGTCGTTCTATGAGCCAATTCGCTGTCTGGTGCAAGCTAGTGGTCTTCAAAGTACAACTACCAACACGTGTTCGAGGCTTTCCCTTCTCTATACACACACGCACAATATCCAAACCACCTCAACAAAAACGACAAGCAACCCAATTACCTTTGGGCGCGTCGCGACCACTCAGCATACTATGCAGACGGGATATCGGTCACACCGATTCCACAAAACTCAGCACCTAACAAATCAATCTCTCAATGAAATCAGGCTCACGCGGGACTCACCCCAGCAAATTTTACGAACGAAACTGGTCCCACAACTATAATCAACAAAATTCCGTGCACTCTCCCATGACTTAGCAGTCAACTGAGTAGCCTCACAACACCACGCAGTGAAACGCTTTAACATTAGACCTGATATTCACCAGTACCACCACTTGGTCGGTGAGAGCTCTATCCGGGAACTAACTAACCCTTTTCGTTGTACAACAGGAACCATTTAAGACGAACAAAACGCAACGCCACGCCAACTTTTAACAATTAATGTAATTATCATCGATGCTGTCGATTCTTCGCAATAGCGGCCGGCTGCTGCGCGTCTCTCAGACGGCATCTCTGGACGCAGCGAGGGCAATATGGTATATCGCTGCAGTCGCGCATGCTCGCCACCTGCTATTCCGTAGACGCTCTCATATAATCTATAACACAGTTTAATTTTGGTTTTACCACATCATACACGTATATTATCGTGATCACCAAGTGTTATCGTTGATTTATCACGCAGGACGCTCAGCACCAGTAAGGGCGAACGTACACCGTGCGTTTTGACACAGTACAAAGAACTCAGATGTAAATCCAGTAATGAGTAAAGAAGGGAAAGTAGAAAGGTGGAAGGAGTATATAGAGGGTCTATACAAGGGCGATCTTCTGGAGGACAATATTATAGAAATGTAAGAGAATGTAGATGACGATGAAACAGGAGATATGATACTGCGTGAAGAGTTTGACAGAGCACTAAATGACCTAAGTCGAAACAAGGCCCCGGGAGTGGACAAAATCCCATTAGAAGTAATGACAGCCTTGGGAGGGCCAGGCCTAACAAAACTCTACCATCTGGTGAGCAGGATGTATGAGACAGGCGAAATACCCTCAGACATCAAGAAGAATATAATAATTCCAATCCCAAAGAAAGCAGGTGTTGACAGATGTGAAAATTACCGAACAGGAGCAAAATACTAACACGAATTCTTTACAGACGAATGGAAAAACTGGTAGAAGCCGACCTCGGGGAAGATCAGTTTGGATTCTGTTATATCCTAGCCAGTAATGCCACCCGAGCCCGCTGTCAAAAGGTTGGCAGCATCAAAGTCCGGACGCCGTCGGCATAAGCAGCGCCAGCGAGACAGGAAATCGCCGCAAGTCTGCGCGCGCCACCGCTGGCTTCTGGTTTCTTAAGCGCTGGAGTCGCGAGCGCTAGGACAGTTCTGTATTCGCCGCTCAGTTGTATACTCGCCACCGAATTGTGTACTTGCTAGTCAGTTGTGTGTTCATCGCAGCAGAGTTGTTGTTTGTCGTCAGCCGACGCTGACCTAGCCGCTCCGACTCGAACTAGACAGATTTCTGTAGACACGGAGTTGACTACTGTGTTTCTGTATCTTCGTTAATAAAGATAAGTACCGACTTTTATTTAATCAGAGTGTTTGGGTTTTCATCTTTCTGTTCACTGTTCCAGCGGACCGGTCGGCCCGCTATTAAAAGTGTGGCGGTGACTTCGTAAGCCGTTTCTACAGCGAATTGTTTGTCGCTACGAACGCCACCACAAAATATTCCGCAGAAATTTTGGAACACGTGAGGCAATACTAACCCTATCTATCTTAGAAAATTGATTAAGGAAATTCAAACCTACGTTTCTAGCATTTGTAAACAGAGAAAGCTTTTGATAATGTTGACTGGAATACTCTCTTTCAAATTCTGATGGTGGCAGGGGTAAAATACAGGGAGCGAAAGGCTATTTACAATTTGTACAGAAACCAGATGGCAGTTATAAGAGTCGGGGGGCACGAAAGGGAAGCAGTGGTTGGGAAGGGAGTGAGACAGGGTTGTAGAATATCACCGATGTTATTCAATCTGTATATTGAGCAAGCAGTAAAGGAAACAAAAGAAAAATTCGGAGTAGGAATTAAGATCCATGGAGGAGAAATAAAAACTTTGAGGTTCGCCGATGACATTGTAATTCTGTCACAGACAGCAAAGGACCTGGAAGAGCAGCTGAATGGAATGGATGGTGTCTTGAAGGGAGGATATAAGATGAACATCAACAAAAGCAAAACGAGGATAATGGAATGTAGTCGAATTAAGTCGGGTGATGTTGAGGGTATTAGATTAGGAAATGAGACACTTAAAGTAGTAAAGGAGTTTTGCTATTTGGGGAGCAAAATAACTGATGATGGTCGAAGAAGAGAGGATATAAAATGTAGACTGGCAATGGCAAAGAAAGCGTTTCTGACGAAGAGAAATTTGTTAACATCAAGTACAGATTTAAGTGTCAGGAAGTCGTTTCTGAAAGTATTTGTATGGAGTGTAGCCGTGTATGGAAGTGAAACGTGGACGATAAATAGTTTGGACAAGAAGAGAATAGAAGCTTTCAAAATGTGGTGCTACACAAGAATGCTGAAGATTAGACGGGTAGGTAACATAAAGAGGGAGACCAAGAGATGAATACGCTAAACAGATTCAGAAGGATGTAAGTTGCAGTAGTTACTGGGAGATGAAGAGGGCTTGCACAGGATAGAGTAGCATGGAGAGCTGCATCAATACAGTCTCTGGACTGAAGACAACAACAACAACAACATGCGTACATTAGAAAGTGCGCAAGGTAGAGGTGTGCTCTGTTTGTCTCTACTGTTCAAGTTGTATATCTTAGAACCATGAAGATAATACATAGAGATTCAGAAATAGTTTTAAAAATGAGTGATACGATATTAGTGATCGGATTTGCTGATGACATTTCTTACGTAGGTTGAAACTGGACTGATGTAATAACCTGTTGAAAGTGGTGAACTGTCTACTGAGCAAAGAGTATGAACTGAGTAAACGGAAGAAAGACATATGTATTGGGGAGCAATAGAAATGGTACTAGTGACAAAGGCGACGCTAAAACTGTGGACTGTAGAACGAGTTCTGCTACCTTGGAAACATAACAACGGACAACAGACGAAGCAAGGTGGATACAAGAAGCAAACTCACAAAGGCAGAAACAGCAGTTCTTGCGAAAAATGTCGCGTCATATACACTCCTGGAAATTGAAATAAGAACACCGTGAATTCATTGTCCCAGGAAGGGGAAACTTTATTGACACATTCCTGGGGTCAGATACATCACATGATCACACTCACAGAACCACAGGCACATAGACACAGGCAACACAGCATGCACAATGTTGGCACTAGTACAGTGTATATCCACCTTTCGCAGCAATGCAGGCTGCTATTCTCCCATGGAGACGATCGTAGAGATGCTGGATGTAGTCCTGTGGAACGGCTTGCCATGTCATTTCCACCTGGCGCCTCAGTTGGACCAGCGTTCGTGCTGGACGTGCAGACCGCGTGAGACGACGCTTCATCCAGTCCCAAACATGCTCAATGGGGGACAGATCCGGAGATCTTGCTGGCCAGGGTAGTTGACTTACACCTTCTAGAGCACGTTGGGTGGCACGGGATACATGCGGACGTGCATTGTCCTGTTGGAACAGCAAGTTCCCTTGCCGGTCTAGGAATGGTAGAACGACGGGTTCGATGACGGTTTGGATGTACCGTGCACTATTCAGTGTCCCCTCGACGATCACCAGTGGTGTACGGCCAGTGTAGGAGATCGCTCCCCACACCATGACGCCGAGTGTCGGCCCTGTGTGCCTCGGTCGTATGCAGTCCTGATTGTGGCGCTCACCTGCACGGCGCCAAACACGCATACGACCATCATTGGCACCAAGGCAGAAGCGACTCTCATCGCTGAAGACGACACGTCTCCATTCGTCCCTCCATTCGCTCCTGTCGCGACACCACTGGAGGCGGGCTGCACGATGTTGGGGCGTGAGCGGAAGACGGCCTAACGGTGTGCGGGACCGTAGCCCAGCTTCATGGAGACGGTTGCGAATGGTCCTCGCCGATACCCCAGGAGCAACAGTGTCCCTAATTTGCTGGGAAGTGGCGGTGCGGTCCCCTACGGCACTGCGTAGGATCCTACGGTCTTGGCGTGCATCCGTGCGTCGCTGCGGTCCGGTCCCAGGTCGACGAGCACGTGCACCTTCCACCGACCACTGGCGACGACATCGATGTACTGTGGAGACCTCACGCCCCACGTGTTGAGCAATTCGGCGGTTCGTCCACCCGGCCTCCCGCATGCCCACTATACGCCCTCGCTCAAAGTCCGTCAACTGCACATACGGTTCACGTCCACGCTGTCGCGGCATGCTACCAGTGTTAAAGACTGCGATGGAGCTCCGTATGCCACGGCAAACTGGCTGACACTGACGGCGGCGGTGCACAAATGCTGCGCAGCTAGCGCCATTCGACGGCCAACACCGCGGTTCCTGGTGTGTCCGCTGTGCCGTGCGTGTGATTGCTTGTACAGCCCTCTCGCAGTGTCCGGAGCAAGTATGGTGGGTCTGACACACCGGTGTCAGTGTGTTCTTTTTTCCATTTCCAGGAGTGTATATGCCATAACCTCAGAATTAAATATTTAAAATGTAGAGGAGGCTTGCCCAGGTTTTCACAAGGGATACGTCTTAGTTCACAGTCAGTGCTGCTTCCTATTGGTCTAAACTCAAACCGCAGTAAGATCATAACATTCCGTGAGTGGTGTACGCAATTTCTAGTTTCTGACGAAATTTTGATGGATTTTATAGGCGTTCTTCTGTTTTTGCTGCTTTAGGTTTCCTTTTATTGTTGTATTATCCAACGAATTCTATATACCAACTGTTTTTTATCGTTTTCTAAAAATTACCTAGTGTTATTCTGTATCAACATTGAGATTAGGTTCAAGGTCTGTTTTTCGAACGGGTTTACTGTCTGAAATCTCTGTTCGAGGTTAGAAGTCAAAAAAGATCCCTGGATTGTCGTCACAGGCGACGACCCACCTCAGCAAGTTCTTTTAAAAGATTTTCTTCCCTTGTTCAGGTAAAGATGTTGAGAAACCATAAAAAAGAGAAATTGAGAACAAATTTTCTCGAGACACGAGGCCGGCAGAAATGGAGAATGGGAATAAAAAGGATTAATCATTAGTTCGTAAGGCCGCAGCTGATTATAAAGTCAGTTATCGAACTTCAGGAAGATATTGTAAGAAAGTAGTCGAAGATAAAACTGACAATGAAAAGATATATCAGCCTACCACCACCGTTGGTTATTTTCCAGGTAGAAATTTTTTTTTTCCGATTACGACGAGAAGGAATACAAGCAATATGTCCAGCACGCTGCCAATGTTTATCACAGTTTAATGCCACAATAGGTCAAATCTGTCGCAAGTGCGTGGCAAATTGTCTTAAACGTTCTAAGACCAAGCAATGTGCGTACTTTATCTCTATTAGTAAGGCCTCTATCAAAGGCTGGCGATGGCGAAATATATAGATAGAAATAATTCCTGAAAAAGAAATACAACCTTTTTAAAATATTCAAGAGTTAAAAGATAGTCTCAGAATTAACGGAAAATATAAGAAACTATCAATAGAAAATCTTTTTACAAAGAGAAGTGAAAATAACAAGAATGCAAAAAATAAGAAAGTAAGGAAGAAGAAAAAGGAACGGAAAACCTCGACAGAAGGAGTAGGATGGAGGCTCTTTTTGATTAGTTTTACTGGAATCATTTTCCAAGAGTGAAGCTAAGAAAACATGAAAACAGTGGATACAATGTAAGAAGAGGCCTCATGAGTTACGTACCCCTGGGTCAAATATATGTTATATAAGTCAAAGTTGTGAGAATGCCCTTGGAAGTTGCTAACCTTATGCAGGACATTTGATTAAACATTTACTTATTGTTATTTTAGCGTATAAACTGGTCTTAAATGTCTGTTGCTGCTTCGTCAGTACAATAGTTCTACTTTTCTCTTGTTAATTCAAATTTTTGAATCAAGAATTTCTATTTTGCTATCAAAATAATGAGTAAGAACCAACCCATAGTCAAGGCAGATTGTCACAAAAATGTAGTAGCACAGAATCTTTTTTTTTCGCTTTTGAAAAGTCAAATGCTCCTATGGCCTCAAATTTGTAGTTTAATACGGCCAGGGACGCACATTACGACATACTCTGTCGACAAGAAGGGTAGCTGCATACACTGCCTCTTCTTAAATTAAACTTGAAAAATTGGGACATCTTGAGCCAGTTTCCACTACGTCTCAGTTCCAACATTCCATGGAATTACTGTGGGAAAATATGCAAACGAAGAATGAAAGTTTCAGAGACACAGAAAACTATGTTTGGTTGTAAGATACGAGGAGTTTCTCTGCAGAATCGATGAGGAAAGGAACACAATGACGGACAAAGCCTCAGCATCAACTAGGAGCTGTGCAACGTAAACGAAAGATGGTAAGCGTGTTTCTACATATGAAAGATGATGTCTGTTCAAATGTCGCACCAGTTGCGTAATAGTGGCGCTAGTAGTGGTACTATGAGGATGCAAATCAGCTTTACTTTAAATACACCCTGTAACGATCGTGAGCGTTTGTATCTTCGAGAATGGACGTGGTGAGCTGATGTTAGTCAAGAATGCCTTAATTACATCTCACTGAGTTAGAAGGAGGTCATGTAATAGAGGTCCGAGAAGCTGGATGTTCCTTCTGCGATACAGCAAAAGAGATTGGCACCAATGTAGCCACTGCACATGACTGCTGGCAGCGGCGGTCACGAGAATACACGGTTGCAAGAAGACTGGGCTCCGTACGGCCACGTGGCACTACCGAATGAGAAGAAGGCCGTGTGGAGAGTATGGCTGTGGTGCATCGTACTGCATGGCAGCAGCAATTCCAGCAGCAGTTGGGACCACAGCGACACAATGGACTGTAAAAATACAGTTGCTTCAAGGACACCTCAGAACCACAAACCCTGTAGTGTGCATTACACTGGCCCCAAACCACCTTTATTTGAGACTTTAGTGGTGTCAAGCGAGAGCTCACTGAAGGGCAGAGGACTGTCGTGTTTTCTAATGAAAGCTGATTCTGCCTCTGTGCAGTTTTGCTCGTCTCTTGGTTAGCAGGAGGACCTGCAAGCAACCCGTCTGAGTGCTAGACAGAAGCTATGGTCTGAGGTGCAACTTCGCAGGGCAGCAAGAGCACTCTCGTTCTCATCCCACGCACTCTCACTGCAAATCTGTACGTCGGTCTGCTGATTCAGCCTATTGTGCTGCTATTCATGAAGAGCATTCCATGGGGTGCTTTCCAACTGGTAAAGCTCGTCTGCTTACCACTGTTCTAACCCAATATCCTCTGCAGAATATCGATTCGTTGTCTTGGCGTGCTCGACCACCAGATCTGTTTTCCAGTTGAGCACATAAATGCTAAAATGGGATAAAAACTCCATCGTCATTCGCAAATAACATTAACCGTCCTTGTAGTGACCAACTAACAGGGGAAGGCCACGACGTTTGGAACGTGGATTTACTGCAAACTTCGTACACTCTTAGTACTCCGTGAGGACAACAATATGTGTCAGCATTAGCGCGTACTTCTCAAGGTTATTGAGAATATCGCAAGATAATTTCGGTCCTCAAATGTATACATTTGCGTTGCCATCTTTGTCATGAAGCGGCGGCACCCGAGTGGTTAGCGTTCAAGTCGCGTAATCGCTGGATCGAGTCCTGTTCGTCAGATTTTTTTTTATTTTCAACTCAATCATTTCCTTTACTATTTATATTACAACTGATATAATGGAAAAAATACGTGTTATCGGACGAAATTTTTTAAATTTACAATTTTATTTGGCAGTCTACAATTTTTTACTATCACAAATAATATAATATTCATAACTACATACTAGTAAACGACTAAATGCATAAAGAGATACAGAAAATGTATGCTTGTCCGTGATTTGAGAAATCCTTTATACTTGGAGGGAGCCCGAAACGACTTGTTTTGACCGGCAGACGGCTTTCGAAGATGTACGAGTAATCGTCGCTTTCGACATTACGAGTACAAGTTGAAGGATGGTATTTTTCGTAAAAACATTGAAAACATAAAGTTAAATGGCACCAGCTGCAGTGAATAAATGCTATGTTTCCTCATACGCACGGTCTTTTGAGGTTTTCCATGGAAAAAAAAAACCTCGTTAACATTTTCAAAAGCCTCTCTTTCAGCAGATAATTTGGAAGAAAACCATGCATAACGCAGTATTTCCTTAAATATCGGCGCTGATAATTGGTCATGCAGTATCGACTGTATTTTAATAGCGTCTTCACGAAAAGCAATTTTCATTCTCTTTCGATTAAATACAAACAGTTTTGAAGACACGGACAAGCATACATTTTCAGTATCACTTTATGCGTTTGGTCGTTTACTAGTACATAGTTATGAATATTATATTATTTGTGATAATAAAAATTTGTAGACTGCCAAATAAAATTGTAAATTTAATAAAAGTTCATCCGATAACGCGTATTTTTCCCATTATATCAATTGTAACATAAATAGTAAAGAAAACAAAAACAAAAAAATGATGAACGGGACTCGATCTAGCGATCCAGCGATTACGGGGCTTGAACGCCAACCACTTTTTTTGCCTTTACCACTATTTTTATTCCACAAAAACGGTAACAAAGATGGCTACAAAAATGGTTCAAATGGCTCTGAGCAATATGGGACTTAACATCTGAGGTCATCAGTCCCCTAGACTTAGAGTTACTTAAACTTAACTAAACTAAGGGCACCACACACATGCATGCCCGAGGCAGGATTCGAACCTGCGGCGTAGCAGCAGCGCGATTCCGGACTGAAGCGCCTAGAACTGCTCGGCCACACCGGCCGGCAAAAATGGCTACAATGAAATGTCATAAATAAGGTGACAGATAATTGCAGTCATAAATTACAGAATTCAAAGAATGACGAATCATATTCACTCTTTAGTAGTAGCACACATTTAGTACCTTTACTGTCACCTTCAAGTGGTGGGAATTCAGCATGCACATTTTCTTCTTCTGCAGTCTGAGGTTCCACATCATCGTTTCGCAGACCCAAATTCAGCATGATGTGGGTTCCTTCCAGGGTAAATTACGTGGACAGAAGAGCTGTCCCGAACAGCGACATCGCAAAGCCCTTCACTGCCTTGTTATTTTTGTCAGTTCCAGCCTTCTAAACACATGCTTAAGGAGTTCAAGATCTTGCTTTATATCAGACACCAGATGTTTATCGTCATGTTCTTGTATCTGCTGCACTACTGATTTATTTTTTCATGTGTGACTTGCAGGTGAGGCTAGGTTCGGGAACGTGACCCAACCCATCCTCTCTCTACGAGGAATCCAGTTCCTAACCTATACCCATTCTGTTGAAGACAATTCGGAGCATGTTACCATATTTCTTATTATGATTCTGATACTTAAGTGTTTTCTCGAATTCATTTTCCATATACATCTTGTATTCAATATGTTCATCGCTCCCAATATTGTTAAAAACTTGTATATTTCCCCATTAACCAAATCACTGCGTTAGGCTGCCGCCGCTTAATGGTAAATATGGCCACGGACAGGTATATATTTGACGACCGAAATTATTTTGCGATTTTCTCAATAACGCTTCAGAAGTATGCGCTACTGCTTACATATTTTATTGTCCTCATGGAGTACTACGAGTGTACGAAGTCTGCAGTAAATCCGCGTTCCAAACGTTGTGGCCTCCCCTTGTAAGTGCAACAGGCAAGTAACTTCATCCCACAAATTGACATCTGGCACCCGTACAACACAAAAAATGGTTCAAACGGCTCTGAGCACTATGGGACTTAACTGCTGAGGTCATCAGTCCCCTAGAACTTAGAACCACTTAAACCTAACCAACCTAAGGACATCACACACATCCATGCCCGAGGCAGGATTCGAACCTGCGACCGTAGTGGTCGCTCGGCTGTAGCGCCTAGAACCGTGCAGCCACTCCGGCCGGAAGTACAACACACTACATGCACGTTTGCATACCTGAATTCAACATTCTAGAGGTTACACCGGTTACTGATGTACCAGTATTACAAATTTGCAAAGACTTATCTTGCGTTATAGTTAACTTGTGATCTGACAATGTTAATCATTTAAATACCTTACCTAATAAATTAATTCATTTCTCTACGTTAATTACTTTCTGTTGCTGCGATTTTTTTCCGTCATTGTGTATGGAAAACACTAGTGAGGGAAACGATTATTTCATGGAAGATGTAATGGAAAAAATTAAGGGGAAAAAGATTATAATATGCAATATGAAGGATATGGCCCAGTGATTAGCGGAAGCTACGATAGTCGCGGAAGAAACCGACCCAAGGCAAATCCTGGAAAAAAAGGCTATAGCTGTGCCCCACTAACATTAGTGGGCCGCTGCCACACAATATCCGGCGTATTAAATTCCGAGAGCGGGTTTTGCAGCGAGCGTGTCGTGCCTTAGGGCAGCCGCTCCTGCGTCGCGACGCACGTCAGAGCACAGTGGCCCGTGCGGCGCTGCTGTGGCGACGCGCCCTGGCGACAGCAATTTGCCGCGTCGACGCCGCTGCAGAAATGAGTTCCGCGCTGAGTTCGACAACCGCGTAGCACACGGGCGTCCGTCAGGGTGAGCCGCCGTAACGTGCAGCGCTTGCTATCGACAGCATCAACCGCAGCGCAACTCAAAGGTGCCACTGGCTGCTGCTACGTTACCCCGGCGTTAATTCGTAAGTCGTGACGACGTGAACACATACACGAATATGAAGTTCCCAGCAAGACTTGGAAATCACGTAACTCACACGTTTCCCATTTTCCAGTGTACTGACATGTTTCAATGAAGTGCATACAGAGTAAGGAGTTCAGGTGAGAAATATTACGTTCGCAGCCTTTTTGTTTTGCTCGTTTGTATTCCAGTTGGTATGGCTTTTTTGTCGTTTACATTCTTTTATTTGTACTTCAGTGCTGCCATCTGAGTTTACATAGTCATTTTGTCTTCGTGGGGGTACGTTCCGTCTATGCAACTAATTGAAGGCAGTTTGCTTATTACCATAGGCGTTTCGCTTCTTTTATTTGTGAAGATCTTCGGTGGCCAGTTATACATGCTTCTTTCATACGTATAGTAAACGTATTATGCGGTAGTTACAATATGTTGCCAGTTACATTTTCTTGTTTTGCTCTGGTTTTTCCTTTTTTTTTCTAAGGTTAGAATCAGCTTCTTTTGTAGCACAAATTACGTGACGTGAAATTTTCGTTCGGTGTTACTTACCATTTCCAGCGCTGTTAACTCAAGGGTGTGAAACTGGAGAAGTATTCGTTAGTTTCCATGCTCCAGATGGCCTATTTCTGACCTTCTTCCACCTCCCACACTTGATTTAACACATCGCATGTGTCACTTGCACTTTCCATTTTGTGATCAACATACTGTATGTCAGTTTTCGGTGTGTAGCGTTGCCACCTGTCGTTATGTGTTTATCAGTCGTCTTTTGTTTGTGTTGTGTATGTGGTTTCATATTTTCCATTTGTCGTGTGTGTGTGTGTGTGTGTGTGAGAGAGAGAGAGAGAGAGAGAGAGAGAGAGAGAGAGGGAGACAGAGAGAGTGGGGGATTGTAGGATACAGAGAGAGAGAGAGAGAAAGGGGGAAAGGGAGATTCATCAGTTATTTATTCTGGTTACATTTCGTACCTATGTTCGTTATTGTTTTGATGTCTAGCATGATCAGAGAGTTATCGCTTACGTGGCTTTGGTCATAGAGTACATTTTTTCCACTGTAATGGCTTGTTGTATGTGGAAGTTTTCTTGAACTGTCACGAGCTTTTTCTTCTGCTTATTCACTCTAATAACTGTCATGTCACGTTCCAAGTTGGATAGCTCGTGTCCATGTATTATCAGGTATTCGGTGAAAGTAGAATGGCTATTTTCATGTTTCCAGCTACTTAAATGTTCATTATATCTAGTTTTGAAGTTCCTGGTTCTCATCCCCAGGTATACTGATCTACATTGTTCGCACTCTAACTGATATATACCTCCTCCTTCGTATTTATTTGGTTTGTCTGTTGTTTGTAAATGCGACTCGTGTGTGTTTCTTGTTGTGAAAGATACGTATAATCCCCGTTTCTTTAGTATATTTGCTACATTGTGTGTTCCTTTGTGTTTGTATGTAAGACTGTGCCATTTTTTCTGTTATTCCTGTCATGAGTGTTACTTTTTTGTGTTTCCGTGTGTATTGTAGTGTAGTATTGCTTTGGAGATAGCAAGTGGAGATGTGGACGCTAGAAAATTGGATGACATGTGGAGAAATCGGAACATATGCGACATGTTCTTCCGTTTGAGTTCAATAGAGAGGTGACAGAAGCTGAGGCAACGAGAGACATTTGCGCAGTATATGGGCATAATTCCTTTAGACAGAGCAGTGCAAGAAAATTGTTTTCTCGTTTTGAGGAGGATCGTTTTGACATTAGCGAGCCTCCACGTTCAGGAAGACCTTAGTGGTTTCATGAAATCGTTGAAACGCATTAATCCTCAGTAATTCACGTCAGTGTACTGCACAACTGGCAAATGAGATGAAATGTTATCCTCCCACCATAGTGCGGCATTTGTAAGCAATGGGGAAAGTTCGTAGTTCTTTTCTGTGGGTACCGCATGTTATAAGCCAAAACCTCAAAAATCAGCAAGTGCCCAAATGTGCACGTCTGTTTGCTCGTCATCATCAGGCTCGTGAACAACATTGACCATTTCTATCCCGTACCGTTACTGGTGATTGGAAATGACGAAGCGGCAGCTCCCTGTACAAATCCCTGAGTCCATCCACAAAAGGTAACGTCCTGCATCTGGTGGAACACTGACAGCGTTGTGTACTAAGAATTGCTTCTACGAGGTGTAAGCGTCACTGCTGACATTTGTCAACAACGAGACGTCTTTCAATTCAAGAACAACTATCAGGAAGACTACGTGATGTGATGCTACTCCACGACAACACCCATCCTCATTGTGCTAGACTGACAAAACACAATGTACAGTAGTTGAGTTGGGAAGTAACTCCGCACTCACCTCTTCTTGAGCATTCATATGTTCACATTTCGCTTACTATTGAACAACCTTCAAGGAATTTCATTTTCGGATGAAAATGCTCTCCGATCTCGACGAGTTCTTTGCCTCAAAACCACTTGATTTCCACAGTCACGAAACTCAGAAGTTTCCTAACGTTGGCAGACTGTTTTAAGTAGTGGAGGGGGGATATAACGGGTGATCAAAAAGTCAGTATAAATTTGAAAACTTAATAAACCACGGAAGAATGTAGATAGAGAGGTAAAAATTTACACACATGCTTGGAATGACATGGGGTTTTATTAGAACCACCCCATATTGCTAGATGTGTGAGAGATCTCTTGCGCGCGTCGTTTGGTGTTGATCGTGTTCTCAGCCGCCACTTTCGTCATGCTTGGCCTCCCAGGTCCTCAGACCTCAGTCCGTGTGATTATTGGCTTTGGGGTTACCTGAAGTCGGAAGTGTATCGTGATCGACCGACATCTCTAGGGATGCTGAAAGACAACATCCGACGCCATTGTCTCACCGTAACTCCGGACGTGCTTTACAGTGCTGTTCACAACATTATTCCTCGACTACAGCTATTGTTGAGGAATGATAGTGGGCATATTGAGCATTTCCTGTAAAGAACATCACCTTGACTTTGTCTTACTTTGTTATGCTAATTATTGCTATTCTGATCAGATGGAGCGCCATCTGTAGGACATTTTTTGAACTTTTGTATATTTTTGGTTCTAATAAAACCCCATGTCATTCCAAGCATGTGCGTCAATTTGTACCTATCTAGCTACATTATTCCGTGATTTATTCAGTTTCCAAATTTATAGTGACTTTTTGATCACCCGGTATTGTTGAGGTCTATAATCTCTGTTATGTGTATCTATCGATTTTATTGAACTTACGCAAAAACGCTACTAATTTTTGACCAACCTAACAGAACAATTAAACGTCTACGATCCGTGAAGATACCAGTTTTCTGGGGGTAAATTAAGAATGCATAACAAGCCAATTAAAAGAGGCTGGCATAGTACTGATAGTAAACGAGAAATACATATACCAGTAAAAACCATAGAAATTGTCATACAGTGCAGTGAAAATTATTTTTTAAGAAAAATACGCGAAAAATGCGATGGCAGTTGGCAACAGTTGGTATTGATTGATTAGACAAACGGCGTAACATGTTAGAAAAGAGGGGGTCCGATTCCACCCCTCTGCTTCGACCAATGACGTCATACTAGACGTAAAGATGATCGTTCACCTTAGTTATTAAAATGACCACAGATAACATTTAATAATAGGACGATTACATTCTTCAAGATGACGATGACATGAAAGACCACTATGTTGATAAACAAAAAACCACGCAAAGTATTTTAATCATCAGAGGAAATGAAAGTAAAGGGACAACGACGGGAATAAAGAGCTTTTCGTAGGGGACAAACATAAAAAGAAACAGGTTAACAAACCTAAGGTCATTCCACAACAGCCAAAAATTAGACACGCAGATACATCTAGAATAAAAGTAAAGCAAATATACAGAAAATACAAAATTAAAGTCGATTAATCCGCTTGACCTATATAACTAAAACGTAGACAGTGATACCAGATACCCAACACCAAAGCACCAAGATAACCGAGAAATGACATACACGAATTTTTCTAGAACTAACCGAACATAAAAATGTAAAAAAAATCACACAATTGGAATCGTAATCTTTGCTTGATCTACAAGCTGAAATGAAGACAGCCATACCGAAAACCAAACTATGAGAAGCAATGTCGCAATTTTTGTTGGGCCTATACAACTGAAACGCATGCATCGATACCAAAAACATACCCTTCCATATGAAAGTAACGAAACTCAAAACTGGAAGCCATCAATAAAAATAAATCAAGAGTACGTCTCCGCTTACTTCAAAAAGCAACTTCAAATACAACGAACATCGCACAACACAATTACACCACGAGTCAAAACCAACATATAGAATTGCAGCTTACGTTCGACCTATGTAGCTTAAAGGAAGCCGATGAGACCAGACATTGCCACATAAAAGAACGTCATATCGAAAAATAACGAAACAAGTTCCTCCAGTCTGGTCCCAACGAAAATGTACAGAAACAACACAAGTATAATCGCAGCTCAAACGAAGACAGCGATGCCAGACACATCCCCACAAAAGAAGTACATAATCGAATTCCTCCAGAATAAACGGAAGAAAAAGTCCAAAAATACACAATTGGAATCGAATATTTCTCTTGACGTATAGCTCAAAGGATGACACTGAATACCAAGAGCACCCACACAGAACCGTAAAAGCCTGTAATGCAGTTTTCACTAGACTTACATAGAGGAAACGCAGAAATCTGTAAGCCTACCCCACCGCTCCGACCCAAATGAAAGTAACCAAAGACAGATTTAGTAATCCTCATTTTAAAGAAATGTCTCTTTAGCGAGGAAACCAAAATCTCACAGTAAATAAAAAGCTCATAAAAACAAACTTATGAACCATAGACAACTCCAGATTAATCGAGGCTGGCCACTTAACACACTATACACACACACACACACACACACACACACAAACACACACACACACACACACACACACACACACACAGACACACACATATGCACACAAACCGTACTCCAAAGAACAAAATACGAGTATTCAGTCACTACTTAAAGCAAACGACAAACATTCAATATAAAAAGCCAACAAACAGTAAACTAAAACCAACAGTTCAAAAAACAGAAACAGTTAGATAACCGATAACTAGATTCAATTCAACTGACTACTGCCACAAACCACATCCGAACACAGTCATCCACCGCAAAAGTGAGCTACCGCTAACGGCAACACGCGCCCTAAAAAGCAATCCTTTTCAAGTACGCCGCGCTTTCACGGCATCACATTTGAAAAAAAAAAACAAGCTAAATATTTGTAAAAACTATGATAATGAGTTAGGTCATTACTCGTTTCATTCGCAACCATTTGAGCTATGCACTGACGTTAAATAAAAATGCGCCACATTACAAAAACAACCAAATAATTGAAATAAACCCATTGAAATTATAATCACTGATTATTTCACTCGCGACAGTTTAAATTGTGCTCCTAGATCCCTGCCTACAAATACCTTCGGAAATCGTATCAAGTCAGAAAAAACAACTAAACATTTTGGGAAAACGTGAATATAAATGTAATCGATAGTAGTTTCTCTAACAACATTTTAAGACCTGTTCTCGGTATCCACCCTAACGTCACCGTCGTAAAACACGACGTATTTGGAACAAACACCATAGCTCACAAACATATTTTGCACTAGTTACTAAGACAACCATAGACAACATTTAATAACAGAACGAATACAGCATTCGCACAATGACCTCACATGGAACGCCATGGGTCACAGCAGACTGGTGTGATCGAACCTTGCTCTTTACCTGAAAATAGCGATCGATAAACGTTGTGTACTGAGTGTATGCAGATAATGGGTAGCATAATAAAATATAGTTGTTCAGATGATGTCACATGAAACACAACGCTCTGTAATACTGAAATTGTACTTTCACGGTCCTGGCTAACCACCACCTCGGAAATCGGGACATTCTGAAAATATGCCACACAATTTCGGAAATGGTCATGTTAAATGTGATGTTGCGAGTGAACGATTAAACTGTGACCTTCCAACCTAACATAGACATCGGGCTAAGCTAGAGATTAGTCTGTCACCACAATCAGTTCTCTTCCATTCATATTCTCTGGCCTCGCCATCTCACTATCAAACAGTAAAATACCAACCTAACCTAGATTTCCGGTTACTCTGCGGGTCATTCCATCGCCAAATTAGTTTATCTTTCATTCATATTCATTGGCTTCCTAAAGATAACCAAACAGTCAAATTCAAACCTAATCTAGACATCAGGCTACGCAGTAACACTTGCGAATATATAGATTATTTGTGCTAATTGGCACATTTCCCGAAAGCGACGCTTCTTCCATAAGTTTGTGACATTAGTTAATACAAGATTCTCATAAGGTATTGTTGCAGCTCCCAGTTACCGTTGCGAACATTCCTTTATTCCGCACCATTATTGAATTCTAAGAGGCTTTCGATTTTACACCCATTACCGAGATATGGTCCTACAGTTTCTGCACTAGCGCTATGTAGATTTTGATGTCTGCTATTACGTGAAAACACAACGATGAAAGCTTGACGATAAATACTTACATTAAACGTCTTTATCAACTGTAATTGGTCTTGATTTGAATCAAAATCCTTTGAATTTTTCGAAGTATAGCCCAAGGTCACAGTAATTAGAGGTCACTTCAAATTTAGTTGTAATACTTCTTTATACTTGTCTTTAGATTTTCAGTACCCAGCAGGCAGAAACACTTAAAAGCTTAATTTTGACGTTGTTTACTGATTATAAATTTTGTTAAGCTCAATAGCGCAGATGGAGACAAAAGTACTAAAAATCCTAAATTTTGCAGTGTTTCAGTCACTTTTAATCACATTGTAAGGAAAATTTGTGATACCAACTGAAAACGCTTCGAAATGAAACACAACTCGTATGGTCCAAAGAAAAATCTTCTCTACGTACATAGCACAGTCCATTAAGATAACATATCGCTTTTAATTTCGTCTACAATACGTCAGGATCTCCAGCAATTACATTGTACTGCTACTGATATATCATGTCTTTTGTACACTAGCTTACGGTCCACAAGATTTAGGCATCTGGTGGAATCCAAGTTGTTTATTTTACAAACCCCATAAAGTCACTAAACTTCGTTGGTGACACTGAAATATGTGTACACTCATCAGCACAAAAAGCAGGCCAACCCATGCAACCAACATTGCATAGCTGTGTCCCAGGTCCTTTATGCCCTCTGCAGTACACTAGTTTGACTATACAAGATGGGTACTGCAAGAGACTACTTGAGAACATTGTTCTTTATGGTAGTCAATCCAGATGCGAAAGGGCTCGTGAGTGTCTGCCACGGTAAGACCAATTTCAGTGCATTAGCCGCACAAACCTGCGTCCACCCATGTGATCGCGAGGCATAGAGCATAGAGCCCATGAGATCCAGCAGACTTTTCTGCGCTCGAATTAGCAAGTTAAAGATTATGTAACATTGCGTATGATATAATACTATGTCTCAGCATGCTTTGTGGCGGTTTTGTCCGGCATGTTGCTACAAGCGTATTTAACTATGGTCTCATTTTGTTCAGATCTGTAGTGCAGCTCGTGCCATGACAATTTATATATTTCTCATTTTTGATACTATGAGGAGTGTAGTTTATGGATCAGAAAACAGATTCTAGAAAGGAGTAAAGCCTAACATTTGTGATATTGTGCTCTGTTTGTGTTTAATAAATGGGGGTGAAAGCAGTGGAAGCAGTTCTAAACACCCGTGCCCTGTATGGAATGAGTAGAATCGTGAAAGTCAAGTTGTTTCGTTTCATGTACGATCGTTTTGAAATAAATTAATCACCACACTCAGGAAGACAAGCAGGCGTTGTTGAAGGACGTTTCTGCGACTTACTACTATGGTGAATGACATTGTTTCTGATAATTGGTAAGTGTGACGACAAATTAACCTGCGTGTGGCACTTGCCTTCAGTAGCCGTTTGGAAGTGAAAAGAGAGGAAGAACGACTACGGTACAACCTCTCGTCGAAATCGAGATTAGACACGAAGCAGAATCAGGAACTGGGATGGATGGGGAATGAAGTTGCCTGTGCCGTTTCAGAGGATTGATCCTGGCATTTGCCGTAATATATTTAAGGATTTGAAGTACCAAATGGTAATGTCATAAGGAGAAAATAGTGGGCAGGTCATAATAAACAATATCTCAAACGATGGCCTGTATATGTCCACAAAATGTATTTCTATTGGTATGTACCTGCTAACACGGAGGAGGAGTTTTGTATTATGAACTGCTTCACAGGGATGTTTCCTTCACAGATGACATTTATTGCCAACAAATTAGACGTCTTGCAGTCGCAGAGTAATCTGGAAGCAAGCACCAAGGAGCTCGGCTGCCAAATACGCCTACCGCACGTCTTCTGATCTGGCACCCGGTAAGTGTCAACCTTTCTCGCCCCCTATCGATCAACCACCAACAAAGTTAGTTTTTGTTTTCTTTCGTTTGTTTTGTCTTGGCGGCTGCGCTTTAAATGTGGCTTAACTCAGAATCAGCAAGTTTTTACATGCGTGGGACTGAAAAGACACCTGCACCTCATCAGACTATTTTCGATAGTGATGTTTAATATATTATTGACAATTTCTCTGATACTTGCGTCTATTTTGTACTGTAACCAAACGGCATACACTAATAAAACGCACCGCACTGATACAACTGGTGTCTCGTCATAATACCATGCAACGAATGGCTATCTCAAATAAATGTGGAGTCTTTTGCGATCTTCAGCTAGCTCTATCAGACTACAACATAAATATGACAATGTGGCTGTGAGAGTAGTTGCTGAGTGAAATAAGGGTAACAGAGTATACAGTGATACAATTTCATGAACAGATTTGTTTATTTTCAGTAGCAGTTCCACAGTATTTTATGTTTCTTACCTGTAAATCTACTGATTACTGAAAGTAGCGATACGTCTTATGATGACAAAATTTCCAGCGGTGTCGTCCTGAGGTCGATATAGCTGTTTGTAGCTCTGTCGCATAGGACGTAAAAAGTTACTCTCATGCCAGTTTGAAACTGAGAGCTATTATCTTTTACTCTTTACAGTGTGTCGACATTTTCATGGAGCAAGCTACCAACTGCAGCCTTCACCGCCTCCTCACTGCCCTTGTGATTGCTGATACAGATAATTCGCAATGCACGTAACGAGATTAGTTGTAGTTATTGCGTGAAAGTAATCTCCCCTCTCTTTGACAAGTCGATGACACATCAAAGTGGAATTCATTCAGAATCTTTGATTGGTATACCACGAACATATCAACCGAATTTTGCAAGATAGTACTCTGTCATTGCAGGAAGTAAGAAAACTATCACAGCGTCACCATATATGTTCCAATATGTTGTCATGATCCTATCATAGTCGTAGCAGGACGATTGTATTTCTACAGGAAATTGCTTTCTTGAGGCCAAACAATTTAGGAGTACATCTTGTACATCATCGACGCAGTTTCTTAATTACTTTTCAGACAATGTCATGAGGAGTATTCTAGTATTTATTGTCAGGGAGAGGAATGGAAAGTTGCACAAACCACCACAGTACATACGAGAGAAGATAGACGTAATCCACTGAGTTACAGATCCATTTCACTGACATTGACATGTAGCAGGACATATGAACAAATACTTTGCTCCAAAGTAATGAAATACCCAGAAATATATTACCTGTTGACATCAAACCAGCATGGATTTGAAAACACACTTTTTTGACACTTTATTCGCATGACGTACTGTATACAAGGACTCTCAAATTGATTCCGTATTTATACAGAACTAAAAAGCCTTTCCTCACAAGCGGCTTCCAATAACATTACTTCCGTATGGAATACGGCCTCATTTGTGCGGCTGGATTCATCATTTCCTGTCTGAAAGGTCACAGTTCGCGGTAACTGACGGAAAGTCAGCTGGTGAAATGAAAGTGATGACTGTAAGTCCGGAATTAAAGTGATGTAGACCGTCTACTTTCAGTTATTCAAAAACTTGTTAGTTAATTCTAATCAGATTCAAAATAAAGACAATATATGTAACTACAAATGCGGCTTCCCCTTCCTTCTTTCCTTGTCCTGCCTTCCGATTCACAGCCATTTTTGTCGCACCTCGCGTTGTATTAATCCGAAGAGGCTTATTATGTATGGAAATGTTGAGGTAGATATTTTGATACTCGCTAAGTCAGTCATCAAAACCTGTAAATCAACTGTCTAAATACATGACAGGCACTGACGAGAGTGTCTGGAAACCGAGAGGTCGTGGGATTAAATGTCGGGCCGATCACGGATTCAGTCATCGAAACCTGTAAATCAACTGTCTAAATACATGACAGGCACTGACGAGAGTGTCTGGAAACCGAGAGGTCGTGGGATTAAATGTCGGGCCGATCACGGATTTTTCAATCTTCGGTTTAATGTAGCCTTCCCTCGCAACGATCTGAGAAGTTACCAGCAGCAAAATGTGGTTAGGACTCCCAAGTTCAACTGCAGGCCCCATTTCACAGTTTGTATAACTGGGACAGATTAGGGACAAGGAAGAAGCCGGAGTGACATACATTACAAAGACCAGCAGCAGGCAACCGAGTCACACGTAATTAATATCATTACTATCTACATATGTAATTAAGTTTGTATGGAACCCACAGAGTGCGAGTCATACTCGCACTTGTTCTTTTTTATTTATTTTTGTTTTCATTTTTCAAGTTTCTTGGTTTCTATCCCTCAGTGCAGAGTAGGCTGGTCCGAATTCGAAGGACTTCAGCCAAAATCCACGTCAGTTTCTTGTGGAGATGAGGACTCCATAGCCGCGCGGGATTAGCCGAGCGGTCTATGGCTCTGCAGTCATGGATTGTGCGGCTGGTCCCGGTGGAGGTTCGAGTCCTCCCTCGGGCATGGGCGTGTGTGTTTGTCCTTAGGATAATTTAGGTTAAGTATTATGTAAGCTTAGGGACTGATGACCTTATCAGTTAGGTACCATAAGATTTGACACACATTTGAACATTTGAAGGACTCCATATTGATAATACACTGCTTGCCATTAAAATGGCAACAGCACAAACACAGCATACAACACACGTTAAACTGGCATACCTGCTTGGATACGCAAATGATCTGCATTTCACTGCAAACGCACAAACTCGAAAGGAGAAACGCCGTCTACATTTGTTTGTATTAGCAGGGATTACATAACAGATTTTTAATTCATATTTCGTGTTGCATGTTGGTTAATACTGAGAAGGTCGTGATACGAATCGTTTAAGAAAAAGAAACAGCGTTCGACGACAGGAAGTGCAGTCTGTTGATACTACAGTTCATCATTCCACGATGTTGTTGATCGCACTGGTCAAAATCGCACGACTGTCATGCAAATATGAAACCAGTGGGTTCAGGAGCACCAAATCAGAGCTGTGCAGGATTTTAAGAGCCTCAGAGCGTGTAGCAACCGAGACGACTGATATTTCCAACCCGAATAAGATCGTAGAGCCACATCATGCATACTCTTTGCAGCAAGACATGTCTCCACATGGACAATGTGTCGATGTCTAGAGCAACATGGACTCTCAGCACCGTGAGCACAGTCGATATATTCCATGTTGAATTCGAAGGACCTATGTTACTGTTAAAAATTTGTATTCAAAGACACGACTTGTTTCGCAAACCATATTTGCATCATCGGGTTTTAATCCACAGAAGCGATCTATTTAAAAGGTAGAGAAAGCGTATCCCCTAACATTCTGATCAACATATTTTCATTTTGTAAGTCACAAATCTGTGAATGTCCATAAATAGAATGAGGGAGTTCAGCTATTGTGGAACCTCCGACGTAGACGCCCTGCTTCCTCTGTTTATTAACAATAACATAAATGATGAAGCACTTTTCCTTGAACAACTTCCTTTGAAGTGAAGAAGTTAGCTGTGTTAAGGGAGAAAAATACTGTTGCTTCAGAAATTATTTAAATCGTAGGAAAGCACACAATGCACTCCCTTATAAATATTGTTTGATCTGCCTTTTATTTATACATGTTCGCTAATTATAAATGTCGATGTTTTGAAATGTTGTTTCACTTTCCAGCGATCTGCTGCATAATAGTGCTCTAGAACGTCCATTATTAAGTTTGCTTGACCATCAATAAACTCTGTCACCGTTAGTTCCATAATTCTGGTACTATGGTCCGATTTTTTTTTCTTGTCACGAGTGGTGTCTCATAATGTCACTGTTACTGTTCAGTTCTGCACTAAGCGAACTGACGTCATGTTGACGTTCCACCCACTGTGAATGTAAGTAGTCGTTTTAGACTTATTGTTAGTGGAGGTTTAAAACTGTGAATCTTCAGTTGTCTGTGTTACCGTGGCCCTGTATATCTGACATAATTAAATTGCTGACCCCCAGAAACAATGATAAAGATGCTCATTATCTACGAAATTAGACGAGGATCTTGTCTGCCTCAGAACATTATATAAAAATGCAAAAGAAATGGTTTTACAATAATTGACTATAGTGACCTAATGCCTTGGCAAATCTGGACGTGGGGTCTGGGATATTAGCCGAAAGTTCGTGCAATAGGTGGGAGAAACAAGAGAACGGTATGCGTCTGCATCTGTTGCTGGAACTGAAAGCTTGTAGAACCCAAACAGCAAACAAGCCTTCAGAGTGATGATGCAGATTAGTGACCATCGTTAAAAATTACTCTACTATCCGCACTGTTCACTTCTTAGTCACAGTTGGATCTCACCATACTCATAATCTGCAAGTGGCTACTGAAGCGGCTGCAGAATCGGTCACTGGGTATGTACCAACAACTTGCATCTAAGTGGAATTCTACCGGATGTGAACCATTCGCTGCCAAAGCGGAGCCTGCCTGAGGACGCGCCTGACGGTCAAGTAACTTTCGGAGAGTGCAGCTTTTAAATTTTCGCTCACACCGGTTGTCTGTCATTCGCTTCACCCCACTGTAGCAGCCTATTGCCCGAGTGCTAAGCACTGTACAGCGGACTGAGAAGTACAGCCCTCCTGGTCGTGGGTTACACTGAACAACAAGTTTGGAGTGAAAGTGTGTAAATTGCATGATTTTGAGTTAGTTAAATTTATTTCAATATAAAATGATACAAAATCATTATCTTCATAAATATTTAGTTCTAGTTTTTGAAAAAAGTAATATATATTTTTCTATAAATAACTCACTAAGTATGCATTCATGTTCCAAGATTCAGCATAACAAATTTTAAAGCCTTTTATCGCATCACCATCTTTGTTCATCCCCTTAACAAAGTTTTTCTTTAGATCCAGTTTGATGTGCAAGGGCGGGAGCAGAATCTTTTGAGGGTCTACTAGAAGTTCTCTCTTAATGTTCTTTGTACCTGGTTGAAGAGATTTTCTGGTGGGCCGTTCATGTTTACTGCAATGAGATGCATGACGTCTGCTATCCCATTCACAGAGAAAGCAGCAATATTTAGTATACCCTAACTGCATACCTAATAGCGGTGCTACCACTTTCAGGTCGCCACAAATCTGCCATTGGGAGTCATTATACTTGATGGCTTCTAGTAAAATTTTCATGTTTTGATATGACTCTTTCACATGCCCTTTGTGCCCAACTGGAATAGAAAGAAGCTCATTATCAATATGTAAAACCATTGTTTTTAAGTTCAACTTTAACGAATCAATAAAGGATCTCCACTAATCAGGGTTGTAATTAATTCTGAGAGCCTTCATTAGACCATTTATGTCTACACATGCCACAAGACTACCTTGCATGTTAAAAGAAGGAGTGAATTGATGCTCTCTTGTGCAGTAGAAAGAAACGTTTACGTTGCATTAATAAAGTCACTGAGGTTGAAGAGGAGAGAGACAAAAAGATCACTAAACTTGATATCAAAATGATTGTATCTAAAATATTGCACACAAGTAAGACCAGGGACAATAATATAATCCATTGTTGCTAGTTATTATGACTTTGACAAACCAATATAAATCTTTATTTTATATGTAACATAAAAATCCGTGTATAATTGTCTCACCGTAATAAACTAGTGTAAAATGAAAACTATAGATAATTTCAATTATATTTGTGATATTCACTTTCAGCACATTAGAATTGATAGGAATTGGCTCCTTTCATTCGATTCACATTTTCATTTCAGCACACTGTTATTGAAGCCGAAGGAAGAGGACATGGCGTGGCGGACACATATGCCTAATGTGTTTTGAAATCACATGTTACTCCATGGCTGTTATGGTAAGTAATATGAGAACGTAATATGTCAACATCACACACATTGTCATTGGTTGGGTGTTATGTTGACGAGTTGCGCAACGGATTGATCTTACAAGTACCCTTTGACTCCTGCAAGAAGCGATTTCTACACCACACTACTTCAGAAGTCAGACAGACGCTCCTAAAGTACCAAAAAGAAATGCCTGAAAAACTTTCAGCAATAAATATCTTCTGGAGTCGTCCGCTGTAAGAAAAAGACACAAGAATATTCTATTTTCTTACGTAACTTGGGTACTGGAGTATTGCTATTTAGTGTAAGAAAAACATCAAACGAACGGAAAATATTATTTATTGCAAACTTTGAGAAAAATCAAATGAAACTCCTACTTATAAACTGATACACAAATTTCTGGGTTCTTTTTGGAATAGGAGGTTACCTCCTACAGATAGCAATTCTGTTAATGACATTTATGTACAAAGTGTGGGAAAGCTCTTTTTTCTCTTTTCTTTAAGAATGTTATTTACTTGGCAGAATGGCTGAGAGCCGCACCTATTCAACTTGAATAATTATCCGACTGAACTTTTCTAAATACGGTCGAGGCTGTCGCGTGAGAAATGTAATGGTGTGACGTGAATGAAGTATGTTATTCCTAATGGAGGAAAGATGGGGCTCACCTATGCTGTAGCGCACAATACCCTGAGCTGCAACGCCTGCTGCCTGCGTCGTTCTCCACTGAAAAGGAGCAAAACTATCTCTTTCTATCTGGATTGACCTTCACCAATCGAACTCTCACTACACCTTGATGAAGTCAGGGACTCCTATCTGCCCCTAATCAATTGTCGTGGTACACCAGTCAGATAACGAGTCCACCGTGATGTCACTCAATGTTCGCTCGCAGGCGCTAACCAGTACACTGTCTTCACACCGCACATTAAGTGTCGTGGCCAACACAGTGAACAAATGCTTAATCGCGAGCGACTCAATACAGAGTATCACTCCGATTCACTTGCGACAGAGGTGCTCTCTCAGTGCAGTACTGAGTAGACACTTTGTTCCACGCTCTCTGCGTACATGCACGGGCACACTCGCTCCCACTACGTGTTCCCTCTACAAGGGTGTCACTGGAACGACTTCCCTCCACGCTAAAAGCGAAAGGGTATATCGTCCACTGTGTTTCCCCTCTGGCTCACTGCATCAGAATTAGTCCACCAATTAGCGTTACTCTCACAAATGGGAGAATGGCTAAGCTGACCAATCCGGAAATACATAGCATCTGCATTAAGCGTTTACTGTCCAGTTGTGAGAACTCTGAAACTGCGCACTAGATCTGTCAAAAAAGTGCATATGTTCGGGCTCTCCCAAACAATACAGCGGCTTTTGCCTTTAAGGTGAACACGCAGGCTAATATCCCTCTTCTCTGGCAAAAACTGTTTTGGTCCAAGGGTGGTTGGCCGGCTGGTGCAGCTGCGTGCCAACCCACCTTTCTACGGACTTTCCAGCGGGATGGTTGCCTCCGCCGAACAAAAACTCCAGTTCCCGTCGTGTCTTGAATGTATGTGTACGCCAGCCTCGACTTTTTAATCTCGGTGCGCACTTGCGATTTATTTATTAGATTTGCATATCAATTAAAAGTAAATATGTAAAATTGACTCTACCCTATCGCGTTTGGACTCGAAAGAAACATCTTGATACGCAGAATACGATGATGAGGTCGGAATATGTAAGAAATGAAGGTCAGGGGACCACGAAACCTTACAGCATATACGTTGGGTATTGTTTCAGCAAATTTCTCGTACTTATATATTGCAGGTATATATATAGTCTCAAAATCAAAATGGATAAACCTAAGTAACTGAAGAAATATTATGAAATGAAGTTAAGGAGTTTAGTTTTACTATTTAATCTTGCCAGTCAGGTTCAAGAATCACGGAACTTGCGAATGTACTTTACTTTAACAGAGCCAGCTTTACAATCCAAATAAAATAACGCACAACAGCGATGTTAATAATTAAATAGCGGTATGTTACTTATTTAATTACACACTAATTCGTTTCATTTATTTATAATGTAATACTGAAACTTTTTCTTCACCTTATTCCCATATCTTCACATGGCGAGCATAGTTACTATAGCTATAGCGTAGTTAATTTAAAGAGCGGTTGGATACTCTTCCAGTTGGTACCCCATAACCCCCTAGTAGTGACTGTCTGTATTCAATGTCATCCCTGTGAAAAGAGTGTGACTATTTCCTAAATGTCTGTTAATTGCGTAACTCAGGTGGCACTTGGGTACCAGCCTATAATTCACCTAGTTGGATGTGGGAAAACACCAAAATACCGCATCCAGGGTGGCTGGCACACCGAATCCCGTCATTAATCCGCAAGGCGAGTTCGGTTCGAAGCAGCCACAGCTCCCAGTTCTGGAAGCGGTGCTTTAACATGCACAGGTATCCAGGTGGACTTAAACTGTATTTGTGAATGCCAGCTTAAAAATTTGAAAAGAAAAGAGATCTCAGGCACGGGATACAGGTGAGGATCCGCTTACTTTAACACAGTGAACAAAGCATGTTGTCAATGTCGAAACAGTAATTCATAAACCTCTTACTAAGTCTGATGATGTGGCAAAAGTCATGGGGTAGCGGTATGCACATAACACAAATGACAGCAGTATTGCGTACACAAGATATAAAAGGGCATTGCATTGATGGAGCTGGCGTTTATTCACTGCTGGTCCACGTGAAAGGATTGCCGATGTGATCACGGCCACAGGGCAGTGATTAACAGACTTGGAACGAAGTGTGGTAGTTGGAGTAGAAGCATGGGACGTTCTATTTCGGAAGACGTTAGGGAATTCAGTATTCCACGATTAACAGTGTGAAGAGTCGCCGACGGTCTTAACGAGCGACTGCAGCGGAGTTTGCTTAGAGTTGTCCGTGCTAACACACAAGCTACTTTATGAAATAACTGCGGAAATCAATGTGGGACGTACGACAAACGTATCCGTTTGGACAGTGCGGCGAAATTTAGTGTTAATCGGCTGTGGCAGCAGACGATCGACGCTAGTGCCTTAGTTAACAGCACGACATCACCTGCAGCGTCTCTCTTTGGCTCGAGGCCATATCTGTGGAGCCCTAGACGACTGGAAAACCGTGGCCTGGTCAGATGAATCCCGTTATCAGTTGGTGAAAGTTGATAGTAGGGTTTGAGTGTGGCGCAGATTCAGCGAAACCATAAACGTAAGTCTTTCTTGATGCAATAATTTACCAACAGCCGTATGTATTGTATAAATTTATTTTATTTTATGACATTCTATGTGCTACCAGTTTCAGGATTACATTGATGCCATCTTCAGGCCCCACTTGTCATAGCCGTAAAATCACTATACACGGAAGGAGCCATATAACTGGATCCATGAATCAAATCGCCCTCCAACAGCTCTTGGTGGCCTGGCCGAAACTGGTAGCACATAGAATTTCATAAAATAAAATAAATTTCTACACTCCTGGAAATGGAAAAAAGAACACATTGACACCGGTGTGTCAGACCCACCATACCTGCTCCGGACACTGCGAGAGGGCTGTACAAGCAATGATCACACGCACGGCACAGCGGACACACCAGGAACCGCGGTGTTGGCCGTCGAATGGCGCTAGCTGCGCAGCATTTGTGCACCGCCGCCGTCAGTGTCAGCCAGTTTGCCGTGGCATACGGAGCTCCATCGCAGTCTTTAACACTGGTAGCATGCCGCGACAGCGTGGACGTGAACCGTATGTGCAGTTGACGGACTTTGAACGAGGGCGTATAGTGGGCATGCGGGAGGCCGGGTGGACGTACCGCCGAATTGCTCAACACGTGGGGCGTGAGGTCTCCACAGTACATCGATGTTGTCGCCAGTGGTCGGCGGAAGGTGCACGTGCCCGTCGACCTGGGACCGGACCGCAGCGACGCACGGATGCACGCCAAGACCGTAGGATCCTACGCAGTGCCGTAGGGGACCGCACCGCCACTTCCCAGCAAATTAGGGACACTGTTGCTCCTGGGGTATTGGCGAGGACCATTCGCAACCGTCTCCATGAAGCTGGGCTACGGTCCCGCACACCGTTAGGCCGTCTTCCGCTCACGCCCCAACATCGTGCAGCCCGCCTCCAGTGGTGTCGCGACAGGCGTGAATGGAGGGACGAATGGAGACGTGTCGTCTTCAGCGATGAGAGTCGCTTCTGCCTTGGTGCCAATGATGGTCGTATGCGTGTTCGGCGCCGTGCAGGTGAGCGCCACAATCAGGACTGCATACGACCGAGGCACACAGGATCAACACCCGGCATCATGGTGTGGGGAGCGATCTCCTACACTGGCCGTACACCACTGGTGATCGTCGAGGGGACACTGAATAGTGCACGGTACATCCAAACCGTCATCGAACCCATCGTTCTACCATTCCTAGACCGGCAAGGGAACTTGCTGTTCCAACAGGACAATGCACGTCCGCATGTATCCCGTGCCACCCAACGTGCTCTAGAAGGTGTAAGTCAACTACCCTGGCCAGTAAGATCTCCGGATCTGTACCCCATTGAGCATGTTTGGGACTGGATGAAGCGTCGTCTCACGCGGTCTGCACGTCCAGCACGAACGCTGGTCCAACTGAGGCGCCAGGTGGAAATGGCATGGCAAGCCGTTCCACAGGACTACATCCAGCATCTCTACGATCGTCTCCATGGGAGAATAGCAGCCTGCATTGCTGCGAAAGGTGGATATACACTGTACTAGTACCGACATTGTGCATGCTCTGTTGCCTGTGTCTATGTGCCTGTGGTTCTGTCAGTGTGATCATGTGATGTATCTGACCCCTGGAATGTGTCAATAAAGTTTCCCCTTCCTGGGACAATGAATTCACGGTGTTCTTATTTCAATTTCCAGGAGTGTACATTACATACGGCTGTTGGTAAATTATTGCATCAAGAAGTTCACGCCAGCCGTCGTCCCACGATCGATAATGGATCAACGAAGATAAACTCAAGTTGTCACCAAGGCACTGTGCAAGCTGGTGGTGGCTCCAGAATTGTGTCTGATAGGTTTACATAGGATGGTTGAAATGGCTCTGAGCAAAAAAAAAAAAAAAAAAAAAAAATGGCTCTGAGCACTATGGGACCTAACTTCTGAGGTCATCAGTCCCCTAGAACTTAGAACTACTTAAACCTAACTAACCTAAGGACATCACACACATCCATGCCCGAGGCAGGATTCGAACCTGCAACCGTAGCGGTCACGCGGTTCCAGACTGTAGCGCCTAGAACCGCTCGGCCCCCCTAGCCGGCTATGTAGAATGGACTGGGTATTCTGCATGTTCATTTACTTAGAGATCATTTGTAGTCATTCATAGACGTCATGCTCACAAAGAGCGATTGAATTTTTATGGATGACAATGTGCCATGTTCCGGGCCACTATTGTTCACGATTATTTTGAAGAACGTTTCAGACAGTCCACCGACCACCCAGATCGCCCGACGTGAATCCCATCGAACATTTATGGGGCATAACCGAGAGGTCAGTTCGCGCAGAACATCCTGCTCAGGCAACACTTTTGCAATGATGGACCTCTATAGGGGCAGCATGGCTCAGTATTTCTGCAGCGGGCTTCCAACGACTTGTGTAGTCCGGGCCACTTCGAGCTGCTGCACTACGCCGAGTAAATGGATTGGAGGTATCCTATGACTTTTGTCGCCGCAGCGTACTTCGCGCTCGGACATTAGGCGGCAGCAGTGATGCGGAACGAGTGACGAACAGCCTTTGTACGGGAGAGTCTAAAAGCTGTACTTTGAGAAGGTCACAACTGCATACTGTCAGAATTATAGCTCAAATGTTCATGCCGAATCGATTCCTTGTTAAGTGGAAAACGCGGCTTCACAGCGACAAGAGACGTTCCCAGTCCTCTGTGCTCGGCGGGGAGCATCCTCCTACAGCCACTGACCGCCGACAAACGTCAGCGGAGGTCCTGCGGCGTTGCTTTGTGTCGAAGCTGCGGAACTGCCTCGCAGAAGGTGCCGGGCGCTCAATGAGCGGCATTACGCCTGCAGTTCGTCTGGCCACAGTGCGGCGCGCCTGTGTCACAAAGGCACGCCGCGCCGCCCGCGGGCCATTTGCCAGATAAGCCGCGGCGGGCGGGGCGCCTGACCGCGTACCTTCCTCACAACGGCCGTCGAAGCTGGATGACATTTCCACAGAGTCCAGCAACAATGGGGCACGGCCGAGCTTTGTCACGTCCCAACAAACGCGCGCTACAAATGCTGAAGTCCAGTGGTTTACAAAACATTCTGTCACATTCCTGCTCGTGATTGTTCCTTTCGTTCATTGCGATCCACGAGTGACAACGGATTCTGCATTCACGAATAGTCTTTCGTTAGCTGTAGTAACCAACCCTTCCACATCATAGTAACCATTCTCTCTCCTCACTAACCATTTAAAATTCATGGCTTTAAGTCTTTAGCAACGTACATCTTGCATGTTTTTCAATATCATCTACCTATCATTAGTGCGCCATTTTCGATCTTTTTCATGTCTTGGAGTCCAGCAAAGAGCTTCATTGGTTTACTTAATACACACTCGCTTGACCATATTTTCCTCTCCAGTAATTCCGTAATCAACTTCTTTGTTTTCCTCTCTCTCTTACTATTCTAGTAACATACCTCTCCGTTGTTCCCCAACTAACCTTCAGATTCTTAATTAATTTTGCAATAAAAGTCTGTATCTTACACTAGGCGATTTACACTCGTGATATGCACTATATGCTCAAAACTATCCAGACACCCTTTTAGTGGGTATTAATATGGGGTGTGTCCACCCTTCGCTTTAAGTCTACTGGGGATTCATTCAATGAGGCGTCTGAATGTCTTAGGAGTAATGGCAATCCATTATCCCTCAAGAGCCAAGATCAGAAATGGTGGACATGTAGGACCCTGGGATCTGATGTCATTGCTCTAACTCATCCGGAAGTTCTGCTAAAGTGTTGGAGTCGGGATTATGGGCACGCTGGTTAATTTCGGAAACGTTGCTGCAGTCAAGCAGTAGTCTCACAGATGTTACTTTACGACAGTGTGTACTGTCATGTTGATACACACTCATCGTCTCCTAACTGCTTCCTACTGCAAGCAGTTCACAATACCGCAAGAAGTATTGTTTACCTCTCGCTGTAGTGTTTTCTTAAGCGCAATACGGGAGCCACATCGTAGTTGGTTAGTTGATTGCTTGGTTGATTTGGGGAGTGGACCAAACTGCGAGGCCATTGGTCCCATCGGATTGGGGTGGGATGGGGAAGGAAGTCGGCGTCTACTTTCAAACTAACCATCCCGGAATTTGCCTGAAGCGATGTAGGGAAATCAAGGAAAACCTAAATCAGGATGACCAGACGCGGCTTTCAACCGTCATCCTCTGGAATGTGAGTCCAGTGTGCTAACCACTGTGCCACTCCTCGTCCACATCGTAGCCACGAAAAACACATTCATATCTAACTGCGCCTTGTCTGTACTTCACTTTTGGCATCACGCAAGATGACGAGTAATGTGTTCCATACCGTCGCCAAACACAAACACTTCCATCGGATTGTCACTAGGTATAGCGTGAGTCATCACTCCTAATCACTTCTTCCATTTATCCACCGTCCTTTGGCGTTACTCCTTACACCACATTAAAAGTTGCGTAATACTGCCAATAGAAAGATATGCCATATGAGGAGCTGCTCGATTAGTCTAAGCTATTCTTTTTAAACCCCTACGCGTAATCATTGTGATGGTTGGACTGCTGGTAGCACTTTCGAATCACGAGTGATTCCTTGGTTAACTTTCATGCTACTTCTTACAATTACCCTCCACTATGCTCTTTGGTTCCCGTGCAACAATACCTGAGGGCTGCCTGGTCTTGGTTGAACTACAGTTGATCTTTCCCTTATATAGTTCACAATCATGTCACCAACAGTCGGCTTGGATAGATTTTTAATGGTTGAAATTCCCCTGATGGACGTATTACTCAGGGGACATCTAATGATTAGTGCACATTCAAAGTCACTAATCTGAACTAACCGCCCCTTTCTGCTGTTACTGCTACTCGCGGGCTCTCCTCTCGTGACATCTAGTGGGCAATTCCGCATTACATAGTGTGTCCAGATTCTTTTGATCGGATGGTGTACTCTGATTGTTGTTTTAGTTTTCCAATGTGTTGGATGGTTGCTGTTGATGATCTATTTATTGCACCCAAAAGCACTGTTAAAACTTTTTGGGATCCAAAGAGGTGACGTCCTTAACTACCCTAAATTCGAAAACTGTTTCCCTGACGCCATTGTGAACTGTTACTATTTCCTTACCCATATAAAGCTTGTCCATTATTGTTCGCTTATAATGATTCATTTTTACTTTTCAACTTCAAATTTTTGTACTGGCTTGACAGAATTTACCTCAAGCCATTTTTGTAATCATTGTTAGACTCAGGTGGCATTTCTTGACAGATTTCTTGGTATGGTAGTAATTACCATTTATAATCCTGGAGATAAAGACACCCTACTTGTTACATATCGATTAGACAGTCTCTCTGTTACAATATAGACACCATTTCCTCAAGATAGGTAAGTAGTAGGGATCCCTTTTAATGCACACATTTGTCCGTTAGTCATAATATATGTATCAAATCTCAGAGATTATGTGACAGTGCTAGTGCTTGCACGTGTGTTGATAATTCAGAAAGGGACTGGTTAAAAGCATTGCATATATGGTCTCTCAAATGAAGTTTTGGCACAGACAAAAAATATTATTCACCGTTTTGGTACATTTTTTGACACTCCCAAGCCATTTGATTGTGTGGATCACCGTATTCTATTTGAAAAGCAAGATGATTAGCCTATAGTCACCCCCTTGTGCATGAAGCAGCATGTCAGTCGCTGGGGCACCGTTGTGGGATGGTGCGACAGGAGGTGCTGCTGCTGCGTCCCCATATCGCAAATGTCGAAACCAGAAGTAACGCCAACTCAAGTGGGAGACACAAGATCACCCGCCATATAGTTCTTATCTCTCCCCATGCAATGTCCTTACAATTAGCAATGCTTTTACCCAGTCCCTTGCTGAATTATCAACACACGTGCAAGCACTATCACTCTCAAATAATCTCTGACATTTGAAACATATAGTGTGACCAACGGACAAATGTGCGCATTAAAAGGAATCCCTATCATTTACGTAACTTGAAGAACCGGTATCTATACAACTACAATTTTACAGCAAAGGAACACATTTACAAATGTAAAGTAAACATGATCATAGTAAAGACCATGACAATACAAATAACACTCATAGTAATACAGGCTTTATAAAAAGAATAAAAATAAGCATATACAGTATATTAGTATTACAGGAATTATGACGTAAGTAAATAAAAGAAAAAATGACAATATCAGTAAAAACTTTAACTTCGCACATGAATATTGAAAGAAAACATAACAGAATAAATAATGTCTGAACATCTTCCTAAAATAAGGACGTGGTACAAAAACAGAGATAATTTTGAGGATATCAGTATTGCTCATCATAATGAAAGCAGCTTAGCATTAGAAGGAAGAAAAAATTCCACGAAATTTATCTCATCAAGTAAACACATAGAGATAGGAAGAACACAGAGACACAAGGTTACACATACATATATTGCAATAACACAAAGGAAAGAACAAGATCTATTTTCAAGTATAAATGTATCGAAGTGTAAGTGTAACATCCGATATTGCAGTACTTGTGGTAGCATTTTGTACCTGATATACTTCATGCTCATACCTCCTTTACTTTCAACCAAAACTACTTCATTTCCAACCAAAACTTCATTTAATTCTCGCAGACTTCTCTTACATCAGCATTTGTTTCCACAAAAATCTTACCTTCGTATGTTGTCTGTATTTGTACTTTCAACCAGTGCTTGTGCGTACATATCTTTCTTACCTCATCATTCGTTTCCAAGAAGATCATACCTAAACCTGTTGTTACTATACCCTACTTATATTTGTTCATTTCTTCTTTCAAATTACTTGTTTCTCATTACAAAATACTCCTTGGCCAGACCTTTTCCTTATAGCATCTCAATGCATTTCTTCCCAATTCATCACAACTCATTTTCTTACATTGCATACCCCCTCTTAATCTAACTTAAATCAACTAAGCTTAGACACATAAACTAGAGAACGAGGCAATGCAGCAGCACAAAAAATTAACACAAACAACAATGACAAAAATGCAAATCGGCAAAGCATATTTAAATTAGCAAAGCAAAAGCAACATTACTACTAATATAAGGCACTATGCAAGAAACTAGAAAAATAAATCAATGGTAAAACTGGCTTATCATGGTAATACAAAGTAAATTTCAGTAGGACATTGCCTGACAAATAGCAGCATCAAATGCAATAACTTATACCTAAACATCACAAAGTACAAGCAGAAACAAATATTGCAATAAAGACAGCAATGCAGGTAACGGAACTATATACGTGTAAGCTTACAGTAGCATATGTACATCTGTGATCATCAAAACTATGCATAGTGGCAGCACAAGGAACAAGATCAATAATATCTCCCATGTGAAATGCAATGATTCTATGTCACATCTTAACACTAAAGTGGTGCACCACATCAATATATTCTACCAAAAAAACTACCAAGTTCTTGAAAAAATTACTTATGCTGATCCCATTACTAGTCCCTCCTCTGTCTTACTGTTCTTTCCTTTTTAGGCGCTCTTTCTTCAGAATGTAGTTCATAAAATTATTATTTAATGTATCTGTTGAAAGAAAGTGTTTACATTAGCATATGTACTAAACTTTATTTTATAAAACCAAAGCTGCAGCGCAGTTAGAAACCAGATATCAAATAAAATAACTAAATATGTACAAAGCAAAACATAAAAACATCATTCAATAGTCATGTGGCATATCATAATCAGGTGTGTAAACGTAAGAATATTTCTCATCAATTTATAAGCATTTCAGTAAACAGCACAAAGTTCAAATTCCAAACTGTAATCATACGTTTACAGGTAATAGTGTAGGTCGTGTTTGTGGTGTGTTCTGCAAAGAAATGTCAATAGTGAGGTTAATGGCCTCTCTTTTCTACAGCTACGTGAGCACTTGCGGGAGTGCTGCGAGCTTCAAAGCGGCTTAAGGGGCACCAGAAAACTAGAAAGGCAACACAATAATGGGTATTTTCCCAGGAGGCTAGCGCACAGCCCAGCACAGCAGAACACTACGTCAAGATCAAATATACTCTCTACCAAAATATATGTGAAAACATTTTCAGCTACAACGACAAATAAAAAATGTCAGAAGTTGAAAAATTACCGGCGAAGTGTGTAAAAACGAAATCTCCGTCGGCACTCTGGTACCCACCTTCACATATATACTCACTTTTCATATCGATCATAACAATATCCCGATGTCATAATACACATCGTCGTCGTGATGATATCTTCATAAGACATAAATCAAATCTCAGTATCGTCGTAGCCTCCTTCAATAATCTCTAAACGTCTATAAAATGGTCTCTGTCAGTTTCAATAGTCTCATCTACCTCAAATGTACTTCAAAAATCATAATCCCATACAATATACATCACTGGAAGCTCTCGTAGTACCACAATGATTCCGAAAATATACGTGAACAGTCTACAAAAATGCCAAGTACAGTTTCATAAATGCGAAGTAAGCCAACCGTGTAATTATGTAGACATGTGTCAGAAATGTAGTAAAAGTGTTCATTTCTCTCTGTTAAATGACCAGATAGCTGTGCAATTCTGTGTTAGAGAAATATAAAACTGTATGAGCAAATATCATATTAGGTACGGCTCCTTGCACTTGACACATGCATGGTACACAAAGTAGGCATACCCCCATGAGGGATAATGTAATTATACCTCAGATCATACAGATGAAAACTGCGGAATGAAATGTATCACCAAAAACCTTCTCTGTGTCATTGTAGTCCAAAAATATTTCTAATAATGCTTCAAGTACAAAAAGTAATCACTCAAATGTGTGCCATGTAGTGCTAAACTGTACTTCTTGCTGTAAGAAAATTTCCGTCATTGTTTAACGGTAAAAATGTGCCAATAGTAGTAGTTATCGTCGTTCATAAGCAAAGTTTTCAAAAAATTAATATACTTACCTCGTCATATAAAACGTAAAGTACTGTGCGTAGAAATGTCGTGTTATTATGTTCATTGCCATGATCTTGAAGGTACTGTACTGTAACGTAATGATGTGAGGCTGTGCGTATATAAAACAGATACAGCGTAAAAGCAATAATGAAAATTGTGTCACTCATAAGTAGCATCGTAGTTATAATCGTGCAGGTGTCAAACAAACCAAATACTGTGTCCTCTGTGACCTCTCAGAAAGTACTTTAATTAAAAATATCTTTTCAAGTGAACGAAAATGTTGCAGTAAAACCTCGTTAGCAGTATATGTTCCAAGAATGTGAGCATTATACTCGTGATGTAATCGTTCAACTGACAAGCGAAAATGTACTCACAATAAGACTGTGTCGTCTGCTCGCTATAAAAGTGTACTCATAAAATTACTGTCTTTATATGTTCCATAGTTTCTTCACTGGATAGTTAACTTCAAAATATCGTTGCATGCTAACAGTTTCTAAATGTGACAACGCATAATAGTAACTTGAAGAGAAAAAATTTTGTAGCAAAGATTAAGTCAGAAAGCAAATTATTTCTAAATAAACGCTTTTACATGAGAAATGTGGTGTAATCCTTTACTCTTCTTAGTACGCAGAGTTTCAACTTCAACGCAGTTGTCATACGGTCTACGTTGGCTCCCGTAAGATCCATTGTAAATCATAAAGAATTTGTGCCTCAAATGTTTCTTCTTACGTGACAATCAATGGGCTTTAATGGAACTTTTTGACCTATGTGTAGTTTCTTTGCATTTGTCGCGCCGTGTAGTTCTCTCCTTTTGTCTGGAGCAGCATTTATAGTTTTAATAGCCAAATCAATCGTGTTTTTATGTTGAAGTTTACGTGTGCTCGGAAAAGGTACAAGTCCTCTGATTCTGTTTGGTGGTTCCTCATTCATCAGTACAAGAATAGACGATAAAGCAGTGGAGAAATGAGGCATTTTATTCAGTAGATTTTGAAATAAGTGTAAGTATCTGTCAAATACTGATGCTTCCTATAACAATGAAGTCTGCAAACTTATTAATTTCTCTCATAATGAGTTCAGACTGGTTACAATGTGGAGAGTACAATAACATAAAAACAGGTTTGATTTTACAATTCCGAAGCATGCCTGACCAAACAGCAGATCTGATTTGTGTTCCGTAATCTGAAATGACCTTGTCAACGTGTCCGACTTCATATAAGAAATTTTTAACAGAGGCATTTCATTCAGAACGTCCAGTGGCTTTGCTTAACAGTGTGAAAGAAACGAATTTTGTAGTAAGTTCAGCAGAAACGAGAACGTACAAAAATCCATTCAATGTTTTAACAAGGGGTCCCAGAAGACCAACAGCAGCTAATTCTTTTAATAGGAAACAATGGAGCACGATATGATATCGTCGACGGTTTAGTTTTTGACTAAGTTTGCAAATAGACAAAAGTCTCCTAATTCTCTTTTCCATGTTGTTAAAATAACAAGTCGTCTGAAGAATATGATTACACTTTCGTGGACCAAAATGTACGTAGATGAAATGAATGTATCAGATGAGTACAAAGTACCTATAGCTTGTCATCAACAGTGCAACGTTTGAAGAGCGTGTTATTTCTAACCAGATATTAATGAAGAATCTGCGTGTGTGTCTTCCGTGTCATTTACTTTCAATAAGTTTCCAAATCGGATCCTTGTCTTGCTCATGAGTAATGTCCTTCAAAGATGCACTGGCGAAGTTTTCAAAAGCTACTTTTTGAATGTAAAGAATAATGAAATTTTTCTCAAGGTTAGCTTCTGTGTTGCTTTTCTCAAGGCTAGACAGAGAACGTGAAAGTGCGTCCGCAACAAAGTTTTCTGTGCCAGGAATGTAGCCTATTGTGAAACGGAATTCTTGCAGAAACATTGCCCCACGTTTCAACCTATCATGATGTAATTTTGAAGACATAAGAAAAGCAATACTCGATTATCAATATAAACTTTTACATGTTTGCCAGAAAGAAAGAAACGAAAATTGTCAAATGCCGCAAAGATTGCTAAAGCTTCCAATCCAGTGACGGAATAATTTTTCTCAGATTTTGTTAGCAAGCGGCTAGCCAAATCGGTGATTTTCTGAACAGTAATGTCATTTTCTGTAGCTTCTTGAAATGAATGGGCACAAAGGCCAACTTTAGAAGAATGCGTCCAAAGACAGAAATCTGTGACAGAACTGGATGAGCTAAATTTGGCGCGTTGAGTAGCGCGCCTTTCAAAGAATCATATTCCAACTTTGCCTAATTTTCCCAGTTCCAAATAGTGTTTTTGTCAGGGACAGAACAAAGTTTTGGAGATACTAGAATTTGCATATTCAGGAAAAAACGGTAGATATTCACGAGACCTAGAAATCTGCGAACTTGTCTTTTTGTGGACGGAACAGGAATAACTCTGATTGCTTCCAACTTGTCAGGGTCCGGCTGAATGCCGTCAGAAGATATAATGTGGCCTTAAGACTTCACCTTTGTCCTACCGAATTCAGATTTTTCCAAGTTAACTGCGATTCCAGTTTCAGCAGATATACGTAACAAACTGTTGAGGATACGATTGTGCTCTTCCCAAGAGGCTTCTGCTATTAAAATGCCGTCCACGTACGAGGTGATGTGTCGTTTTAAAAACTCAGGTAATACGAAACATAGCACACTAATGAATGCTGCGAAACAAATGTTCAAACCAAAAGAAAGTTTCCAAAATTGATAAGAAAAGCGGAAACAAAGAAAAACCGTATTGTTTCAACATTCTTGGTAAAGTTCAATTTTACGAAACCTGGATCTAAGATCAATAGAAGACATCACTTTTAAACAATTGGAATTATGAAGTTCTTCCATAGTTTGTGGCCTGTCTGTTTCAGGATAGATTATGGTATTTATTTGTCTGGAACCTAATACAAGTCTGATCGATACGTTTTCCTCTCAACAACAAGTAATGGATAATTGTGTGAGCTTACTACTGGTTCAATAATGCCCTAGTCAAGCATTGATTGTATTTCCGTTCTAACACGGTCCCTATAATGTGCCGGAATTAGTATGATCTGAGGCAAAATTTTTAATGTTCATGAACGCAAAATTTGTACCGAAATCCTTTAATTGTTCCTGTTTTGTGAGTAAAAACTGTAGAATGTGATTGTAAGATGACAGAAAGGCCTATCAGTGTCATTACATTTCTAAATAGTCTGAATTTTTTTCTGAATTGAAATGTTAGTATCTAATACGACATCAATATCATCCCTGTCAGTACTTGCAAAGTGGTTATTAGTGTCAAATTCCGCCGAAAGTTCCAAACTGAGATCTGAGAACAGGTAATGTCGATTGATTTCCTTGTGATAGTTTGAAAGCCAATCTTCAAATTTCAAAGCTATTGACTTACCTTCTTTCTCTAAACTTATTTCATTCAGCGTCGTGAATGTTTAAAACTGCTTTATACTCATTCAAAAAATCTACACATAATATAATATCCGTCGACAATAATGAAACAATAAGAAAATTCACAATAAATCTGTGGCTCTGACAAAAGAATTCAAGTTAGTTTGGTGGCGTACATCTACACTTTTTTCAAAAATTTCATCTTTTAATTCAATTTTACGTAAGGGAAGTGTGGGTCAATCGTTCGATTTGTAGCATATACTGAAAGCTGTTTCACTAATTACCGAAATAGGACTGCCGGACTGAAGCACTACCATACATTTTATTTCATTTGTTGTGATATGAATTACAGGATATTCAGTATTGTTATGCGTCATGTCATGTGCCTGGAGTAAAATGACCCAATGTCTTCCATTTTCACGTAATTGATGGTCATGGCAGCTACGTCGTCAGCTTCGTAAGTACGTTTTGCGACTGCCTTCCGTGCGAGTCATTGTCTATTATCTCTCTGTTGTCGCGTGTTATTATTGGGATTTGGAGGTCTAATTTCTACAATTTCAACTTGTCGAGAGGGCCCTACCCAATCTGAATAACGCCATTTCTGATTAAACACAAGTCTGTCGTCGAGATTATAGCGCCTGTTGTCCTCTCGGTAATTTCTGTAATTTCTTTCTTGTCGGTTAAGTGGTGGAGAACTTCTCCCGAAATAGCAATTACGAGGTGGACTGTAGCGTCTGAAGTAATTTTGTCTCCCTTGGTGGTAATTATTCTAGTTCCCATATTGTGTATTTCTACAGTTGTCTCTGTCATAGTCGTTACCACGGAAATGTGATCTTCCTCTGCGATTATTGTTATTCTGCCAATGGTTGTCATACGGGTCGTGTCTGTTTTGGTCAAGATTTGCATCATAACGGTAGGCTTGTCGGATACGGTTATTGCTTCTGTCGTCATGAAATTGTGATGGATGTAGCATGTAATTGTTGCTGTTTTCCTGTTTTCGCACCATGCGACTGTCCGTGTCGATTTCCAGTTCTTGCAAAAGTCTCTGAAAAGCTTCGATATCATCTTTAAACGTCCAGCCTAAATAATATGTCTTAAGTGTTCAGGCAATTTAATTAAGCAAATGCTAATAAGTTCGAAGGGGCTGTACGGGTTTTACAAATACTGATGCTTGTGTAAATACTGTATATCCAAAATATTTTACAAGGCTGGAAAATTCAGACTGTTCGATATGTTTCATCATTACAATACTGTGTTTTACCTGATCTTGTGTAGCCTGGGACTAGTATGCAGAAAGGAACGCATGATAAAAATCTCCTTCACTGTGACAGTCGCGAATAACCGATCGCATTCTCACAGCTGGTTCATTTTCTAAACAGCCGCATATAAATTCTAATCTATGCTGTAATGACTAGTTAGAAGAAAACAATGAGAAAATTGATGAAGATGAGCTTGTGGATGTATGTCATTACTAGAATTCTTGAATGTTTTCAATTTACGCGTTGTGATGAAGAGCTAATGGTCAAAGTCATCGTGTCGCCAAGTCACAAATCGGTCATTATCAAGTCGTGTCGGTGGTTCCATCTCAACGCCCGGTGCACCCTGCCGACTCCTTTCAAGATTTCAGAAATGGCATGTATTATTACTGTGTGACTTCTTCGTATTTCTAAATCCCTCTTCCCGTGTCGTAGCACGAGTATTCTTTGAAATATGTAATTCTTGCATCACTTGTGCCAACTGATCTTGTACTTCCCATATTTTTCTTTCGTGTTGCGTATTAATTTGTTTCTATTTAAATATCCTAATTTCCTCGTACTCCTCTTTCTCAATAAAGGCTACCGGACTTGTGTCATTCAAATCATCATCTACCTTCGTAGATCCGAAAGTTCGGCTACTTTTTCCGATAATGTGCTGATTCCATCCGTGTGTTTTTCTGAGCCAAGTTTTAGAGAGTCAATTTGTGTCGTAATCGTATATACAGTGTCTTTAAATTTTCCTGAATTTTTACAAGTTGCGCGACCGTATCGATAGATTAAACACAGTAAATTTTAGCGTGCAAGATGGTTCTGTAATGTGTCTTCATGTCGCAAAAAGAGCACGAAAATGTTCACTGATTTGTGTTTTTACATCTTTAGAAATGTTTTGATATCTCTATTCGATTTTGTCTACCACAGCGGTTAAATTTTCACATGTTTGCTCAAGTGTTTGTTTAATTTCTTCAATTATATCTAACTTTTGAAACTTTTGCTGTGTTTGTTTCTCTGTTTGATCAAATTTTTCAGTCAATTGCAGTAACAATGCATTAGTGACTGAAACATGTTCCTTTTTGTTTTTCGTCAGTTTGTTTGCACCGGCAATATTCGTATTTTGAAAAGTAGGGAATGCGTCTTGACGTAATTGAGAAAAGTGTATTGATGCTAAACCTGAATAACGGGATTTGCAAGACTATTTCGCATACCTGAGGCGTACTGTTACCGACCGAGCGATCGCCAGTAGTTCCCTGTTCACTGATTGTTTCAATCTCTAGCCCGTTATTTACTGTCTGGTCCATGTCCCTATGGACTATTACCAAATTATTGTCTTGAGCATTTGTCATTTCGTTACTAGGTGGTGCTAACAAGCTACGCTCGTTGTCACTGTCATTTCTCAATTTGCTTTCCAGCCTAATGTAATGCCTTTCACTCGCGATGACTGTCACACAAATTTACACAATAACACAAAAAAAACAACAATTTGTAATGCAAAAATGAGAAGAAACACTAAAACAGCACTAAAAATAATAAATATCTAATTAGTTGCAAAAGCGACTGCAATATGCTTAGTGCAAATCCACATGCATGCGACAACTGCTTTGCTCTTGACAATATTGTACAAAAATTAGAAATTACAACTACAAAGGGAATTCCCTACATACAATTACGCGCTAGCAGTAAACAATAATTTATAATCATGCGTTAATTATTCAAACTACAAAGAAATCAGAAGATTCCAGTGAAATATCCAGGTATAAGGGTCGACAGGTGAAAGGACGTCTTTCATCATTTTTATCATTTAAACACTGACCTACAGAATTTTCCCTGAGAAAAACAACGCAAACTTAACCTATTCACTAATTACGCACGATATACAAGCCCAACGCAATCTGACTTTTATACAGTGACAACATGACTTCCAATGATTAACACAAAAGAATGGCCCTGAATTGCAAGAAATCACAGCAATAATAAAAATCCAAAAAATATGACATTAAAGGAATATGAAAATACTTCCAACACTGTTAATTGCCTGAACTCATTCCAATCACCAATCCCGTTAGTGGAAATCTCATTTTTTATTTTATAAGTCACTTACCTCAGAGAAAATCTTCATAATACGCACTGTAACTACTAGGTGGCATTTGGTTAGCAAAAGAAAGATTTTGCTGAAGAGCAAAAAATGTATTTAGAAAATTTTACCTTATTCATGTGGCATACAGCTCCAAAAATTATACAGTTGTCAATAATTCCACTGCCCAAACATTACCGATCAAATATCCGTAGTCATACATTTCCTTGCGTCATACTTTACAATGCATGTCCTACCACCAAAGTCTACACTAAGAAAAAACGTGCCCGTACACTTTTGTATCTACTCGTCAACTGCTAGTCCGTCCAACCACAGAATCTCTTGCCGAGGGTGCAGAGCTCTGTCAGCGATATTAATACAGTCTACGGCGCTGCCAACGTACAAACAGGCTACTTACAACTGGGACCCAGATGTAACTACAGGTTGCCTCTCTAACGGCTTACAGGGGCAACAAAAATTCTACTTGCAGTTTCAGATACTTACTGATTGAGTTTAAAAATTTAAAATGCATAAGTGAGGGTTCGTGATCACGTTTTTATTTCAAATGTTCGCGGCCATTGTCACCTTGAAGAGGCTATATCTGCTACTTGGTTCCTATCTTGTCGGTCCGTGTGAGGTCATCCAAGTGCTGAATCTGGTCAGCTTCTCCGTACACAACCTCGTCACGGGCAAAGTTTCAAGCATGCACGTTTCACAGATTAAAAAGGAAATTTAAGGTGTTCAGTTAAACTAGAGGTCACTGTACCCGCTCACATTCTTGGCAGGGGGAGGGGAGGGGATGTAGTTTAGATGTGGGAGAGTGAGCTATGCTGCCTCGGATCGATCGTTCGTTTGCGATAGCCATGCGGACCTTTGGTGGTTCGTTGCGCATGTGCATTTTGTTGGCTCTCGATCTTCCACCATTACCGAGACCACCAGCATGAGATAGCAAATACAAGGTAGCCAAGAAGGTGGAAACGTTGGTTATACTATGCCAAGACTGCTTGGTATCTACAACACTAAAACACAATTAATTAGCAGGAGTACAAAATAAGAAAGTATTTATTACTTAACTTTGTTGTAGTCCATGATCTGTTGGTTGACAATTATAGAAGACGCGACTAGACTAAGCGTCTGTAGAATGACATAATTTACGAGTCACAAATCTTGCACTGACGAACTAATTTCTTGTAATATTGAATGTCGAATCCGGTGGATTTGAAGACCAACTTGGCTGTCGACATGATAGAAAGTAGAATTGTTTATAACTGCCAACTTAGTACTGTTGACTTTACTGTAGTACTATTACGGAATTTTACAACTGGGCTACAAAGACTTGGCAGCAACGACTGAGCTGCAGACGATGACTGACTAACATCGGCGCTGGCTGCCCACTGAGCGCGGCTGCGAACTGTAGACTGGCACAACAGCACTACACTCCTGCTACATATGAGGTAGCCTAACGTCTCCTCGCAGCGAGTTTAAGTACCTCGACTGGCCATGTACTCTTTGACTAACACAGCCGTTCTTCTGTTCCGTTTATCGAGAGAGTCGCATCCTGCGGATCGATCTCTCAGGCGGCAGTGTGGTCGTATGGCTGACGACATCACACATTTGCTGTGGGAGACTGTTAGCAAAGACAGAAATAGCATCCGTGGGCGCAAAGACGTTTTACCGCCGCTCAGCCCTAGCACACTGAACACTGTCTCGCTGGATGGAGGCATGATACGTACGAGGGCGGTGTTTTGGCCAACTGTGGGGCGAAGGCAGACACTGTAAATATGCCTGAGCCTAATTTGTGGGGACTTTGAATGCCCCTCCGCTACTGATCCATCAAATATTTTGGTGAGGTTGTTACTATAAAACGTTTGCTTGCCGCGTTTTATTGTTGTTGTTTTTGTTGTTGTTGAAGGTAGGCGATATGCTACGCAGGCAGCGGAACTGTGCAGAGAGCGATATCCTGATAGAAACCCACCTTCCCGACGGATGTTTCCTTGTCTTGTTGCGACGCTTCAGAACACGGGAAGTTTCAATCCACGACAAAGCAACAGTCGTAGCACTCGCATAGACGAAGCTGCTGAAGTTACTGTTCTCGCTTCTGTTCCCATGAATCCACATGACAGCTTGAACATGATATTGACATTCTTACAACCAGTCTACATCGTATTCTTACAAGTCACCGGTTCCATCTTTACCGTGTACACCTACTTCAAGAATTGCATGGGAACGATTTCCAGAATCGTTTACAGTTCTGTCAGTGGGCACAGCAGCAAACCCTCACCAACCTGAACTTCTTCTACAATGTTCTATTTATCGATGAATGTTCCCTCTGAAACAAAGGACAGTTAAACACAAGGAACATTCATTATTGGTCCAGCGACAAACCACGATGAGTCAGACAGGTGGAACATCAGTGTCAATAGAGAGTTAAAGTCTGGTGTGGGGTGCTTGGTACTACAATTATTGGCTCTTATTTCATCAATGGTAGTCTGAACGGCACAGCGTATGCCAACTTCCTCAGACGAATTCTTCCTCCTCTTCTGGATGAAGTGCCGCTATGAACTAGAATGCTTACGTGGTATCAATGTCCAGCACATAATGCCTTATGTGCACGTCGTGTTCTGAACCGAAGGTATCCTTACAGATGGATTGGTCGAGGAGGAACAGTTACTTGGGATGTTAGGTCTCTTGATTTAAATCATCTGGACTTTCTCTTCGGTGATGTGTTAAAGACGTTGTCTGTCGCTATATTCAACAACTCCAGAGTTCATGCAGGAACTTATCATGCTTGCTTGTAATTCTCTTTAGCAGGCAACACTGGAAGAAGTAAATAATTGTTTCATTCAATGAGTGCACTCTGAGCACCTTTGAATGTTCTACTGCTGGTAAATGGTACAGGGAGACCAAGTTTTTTACTTGGTTTTCATTTGTTTTGTGACAACCCCAGCAAGTGGACGAGTTTGTGATCCCGGGCTCAAAGACAGTGTTATATTATGTAATTAATAACGTTGTGTTTCAGTGAATGGTACACTGAGCTACGTTTTTGAATTGGTCTTAAGGAGAGGAAATGAATTACCGAATAAAAACTACATGTTGCCATTTGAAAAAGTCATACCGCTGTTCATATCTTTGTAAAAAAACAAAGCTACAACGAAGGCAATCGTGCTGATTTATGTCCCCCTGACGGTTAAAGAACATTTGCTTGAGACATTTTGTAATCTTCATCTGGGCAAACACTTATTTAGGGTGGTCAAGATAAATGGGACACCCTGAATATATCAATAAACTTACTAGTGCCGTGTTAATCATTCAACCTGCTGTGGTGCGTGGCGCACCCTAGTGGCCACACTGTTTTCCCACACCACTATCTCGAGCTCCGTTTTAAAAATGTAGTAACACTGATAGCTAAAAGTTATAGCAGTTTTAGGAACCGGATCTCCTTTACCGTTATTATCTTAGATTATATTCCTGAATATAGTGATGAGTATTGAGCGCAAGTTATTCTGATTGTTTTTTAACAGATGGAAGGCTCAAATAATTCAAATTAGAAGTGTTTGTTTGACACCTTCATCCTCACAAAATGTATAAACACACGAAAATCTACGGTGACATTGTTTCCTACGTTTGTGTTTTTACTTTCCTCTTGTAACTCATTGTACATACTGAAATATAGTTGATTATGGTATGCTTAATTTTAATAATTTTCTTCATTCACATGCTTGACTACGTAACCTTCCCGGTGCCTTCCTCCGTACGTTTCTACGTAATTTGAAGTCACGCTCTTACCACTGCTAAAATCTACACCTTGGTGCCATTGGCCCCCTAGATGACAAGGTCGACTGTAATACTGGTTCAAACAAACATCGACCTCAAAAGTGTTTCCATGATGTACGCAATAAGCAATGCGGTAAAATCTGTTGATATCCTTCTTCATTTACCGCTTTCTTAATCTCAGTAAGATTATCGCAACATAACCATGAAATAATTTCTATACCTGAACTCCACCTTCTCCATACTTCACTGTTGGCACTACACACAATGAAAGACAACGTTTCCTAGACATTAACACATTCTAAAGAGGTACGCGTCATGTGGTTGCCGATGATTTTCTGAGAGTTTGTACAGATGCACAGTAGACACAGTATTTTGTACATTCTATACTACTTTCCACTCGAACACATAATTCTCCTTACAAAAACAAGTTCCAGGCGTCTGTAGCAGCATCCAGATCTGCAACCGTTCAAGTTACAAGTGAAATTTCCGAAGACACAGAGTAATTCAGCAAACTGCTTCATCAATATATCGTGAAATGTTGCAAAAATTATATAAGAAAATAAAGGCACGCATGAAACCAAACGTTATGTATGTCAATTCGATAAATAACAACAAGAATTTCAACATAAAGAATGCGAAAATCGAGTATAGAGAGAGATGAAATTTTATTACTGCACTACTTTTCTCCATAAATGCATATAGTTATTGTGAATCAATTTTCGGCTTTAACTGGTTGTTGTACCATATTGGTGTTCTAGTTGTTACCCGTGGTGTAGGGGTGCCGGCACAGTAGCTCAGCGTGTTCGGTCAGAGGGTTACGTGCTCTCTGTAATAAAAAAACTGAGTTACTCGATAAACAACGAAATTCAATGGATGTTTTACGACGTCCGCCCTGAGCAGATCCAACGATCAAAAGCGAACAAAAATCAGATTAAAAAAAAAAAAGGGGGTAGCGTCTTTGATTCATAATCAAAACGTCTTCGGTCCCGGGTTCGATCCACGCCACTGCCTAAATTTTGATAAATAATCAGCATTGGCGGCCGAAAACTTCCGGCATAAGAAGTCAGCCTCATTCTGCCAACGGCCTTGTCAAAGAGGGCGGAGGAGTGGATAGAGGTTCAGGGCACTCTCTTGTCCTAGGGGTGGGAAATTGCCCATAAAGGCGGAAGAATCAGCAATGATCAACGACATGAGGATGCAGAAGGCAATGGAAACCACTGCATTAAAGACACGTAACGTGTATCCACATGACATGTGGCCTGTAATTGAAGAAGTGTCATGATGATCTCTCCATTGGCAAAAGATTCTGGAATAGTCCCCCGTTCGGATCTCCGGGATGGGACTGCCAAGGGGGAGGTTACCATGAGAAAAAGATTGAATAATCTACGAAAGGATAACGTTCTACGAGTCGGGGCGTGGAATATCAGAAGCTTGAACGTGGTAGGGAAACTAGAAAATCTGAAAAGGGAAATGCAAAGACTAGATCTAGATATAGTAGGGGTCAGTGAAGTGAAGTGTAAGGAACACAAGGATTTCTGGTCAGATCAGTATCGGGTAATAATATGAACAGCAGCAGAAAATGTTATAACAGGTGTAGGTTTCGTTATGAATAGGAAGGTAGGACAGAGGGCGTGTTACTGTCATCAGTTCAGTGACCGGGTTGTTCTAATCAGAATCGACAGCAGACCAACACTGACAACGATAGTTCAGGTATACATCCCGACGTCGCAAGCTGAAGACGAACAGATAGAGAAAGTGTATGAGGATATTGAAAGGGTAATGCAGTATGTAAAGGGGGACGAAAATCTAATAGTCATGGGCGACTGGAATGCAGTTGTAGGGGAAGGAGTAGAAGAAAAGGTTACAGGAGAATATGGGCTTGGGACAAGGAGTGAAAGAGGAGAAAGACTAATTGAGTTCTGTAACAAGTTTCAGCTAGTAATAGCGAATACCCTGTTCAAGAATCACAAGAGGAGGAGGTATACTTGGAAAAGGCCGGGGGATACGGGAAGATTTCAATTAGATTACATCATGGTCAGACAGAGATTCTGAAATCAGATACTGGATTGTAAGGCGTACCCAGGAGCAGATATAGACTCAGATCACAATCAGGATTACAGAAATACAAGTCGCTGAGGAATGAAATAAATAGGAAGTGCAGGGAAGCTAAGACGAAATGGCTGCAGGAAAAATGTGAAGACATCGAAAATGATATGATTGTCGGAAGGACAGACTCAGCATACAGGAAAGTCAAAACAACCTTTGGTGACATTAAAAGCAACGGTGGTAACATTAAGAGGGCAACGGGAATTCCACTGTTAAATGCAGAGGAGAGAGCAGATAATTGGGAAGAATACATCTATGAGGGTGAAGATTTGTCTGATGTGATAGAAGAAGAAACAGGAGTCGATTTAGAAGAGATAGGGGATCCAGTATTAGAATCGGAATTCAAAAGAGCTTTGGAGGACTTACGGTCAAATAAGGCAGAAGAGATAGATAACATTCCATCAGAATTTCTGGGGGAAGTGGTAACAAAACGACTATTCACCTTGGTCTGTAGAATATATGAGTCTGGCGATGTACCATCTGACTTTCGGAAAAGCATCATCCACACAATTCCGAAGACGGCAAGAGCTGACAGGTGCGAGAATTATCTTACAATCAGCTTAACAGCTCATGCATCGAAGCTGCTTACAAGAATAATATACAGAAGAATGGAAAAGCAAATTGAGAATGCGCTAGGTGACGATCAGTTTGGCTTTAGGAAAAGTAAAGGGACGAGAGAGGCAATTCTGACGTTACGGCTAATTATGGAAGCAAGGCTAAAGAAAAATCAAGACACTTTCATAGGATTTGTCGACCTGGAAAAAGCGTTCGACAATATAAAATGGTGCAAGCTGTTCGAGAGTCTGAAAAAAGTAGGGGTAAGCTATAGGGAGAGACGGGTCATACACAATATGTACAACAACCAAGAGGGAATAATAAGAGTGGACGATCAAGAACGAAGTGCTCGTATTAAGAAGGGTGTAAGACAAGGCTGTAGCCTTTCGCCCCTACTCTTCAATCTGTACATCGAGGAAGCAATGATGGAAATAAATGAAAGGTACAAGAGTGGAATTAAAATACAAGGTGAAAGGATATCAATGATACGATTCGCTGATGACATTGCAATCGTGAGTGAAAGTGAAGAAGAATTAAATGATCTGCTGAATGGAATGAACAGTCTAATGAGTACAGAGTATGGTTTGAGATTAAATCGGAGAAAGACGAAGGTAATGAGAAGTAGTAGAAATGAGAACAGCGAGAAACTTAACATCAGGATCGATGGTCACGAAGTCAATGAAGTTAAGGAATTCTGCTAGCTAGGCAGTAAAATAACCAATGGTGGACGGAGCAAGGAGGACATCAAAAGCAGACTTGCTATGGCAAAAAAGGCATTTCTGGCAAAGAGAAGTCTACTAATATCAAATACCGGCCTTAATTTGAGGAAGAAATTTCTGAGGATGTGCGTCTGGAGTAAAGCATTGTATGGAAGTGAAACATGGACTGTGGGAAAACCGGAACAGAAGAGAATCGAAGCACTTGAGATGTGGTACTATAGACGAATGTTGAAAATGAGGTGGACTGATAAGGTAAGGAATGAGGAGGTTCTACGAAGAATCGGAAAGGAAAGGAATATGTGGAAAACACTGATAAGGAGAAGGGACAGGATGATAGGACATCTGCTAAGACATGAGGGAATGACTTCCATGGTACTAGAGGGAGCTGTAGAGGTCAAGAACTGTAGAGGAAGACAGAGATTGGAATACGTGAAGCAAATAATTGAGGACGTAGGTTGTAAGTGCTACTCTGAGATGAAGAGGTAGCACAGGAAAGGAATTCGTGGCGGGCCGCATCAAACCAGTTAGCAGACTGATGACCCAAAAAAAAAAAAAAAAAAAAAAATTGTGTTCTTCTCTGTGACGTGTGCACATGCGTCTCGATGAGAAGAGAAAACATATAGTTAAAATATCGATGTGTGTGTGGGTGTGGGTGTGTGTGTGTGTGTGTGTGTGTGTCTTATTTTCGGGACTTCCATAATGTTATTGTCTGGTGGATAGAATACCTCGTTTGCTGGTAAACATTAAGTTGCCTGGTATAATGGAACCGTTGGTTGCAGCGCCCATCGTACAGTACAATTCCACAAAATGTAATAAAATCTTTCATGTTAGTCGGAAACGGGCAACAATACGATTTCACAACCAGAACCAAACAATAACTTGTCGTTAACTAATTTATTATGGATGCAGAACAAATATAATACAACGACCAGATGACGCCAAAAATTGATTCACAATAACTATAAGCATATTATGGAGAAATGCATTGCAGGAATTAAAGTAGCTTTCTCTATACACGACCTTCGCGTTCTTCATATTGAAATTCCTGTTGTTATTTATCTATTGACATACATGAAGTCTGGGTTCATGTCCGCCTTTTGTCATATTTTTTCAAAATTTAACGTTATACTGATGAAGCAGTTTGCTTAGCTACTCTATGCCAAAAGAGTATTTTAAATAATTTAGTTTTGTAATATGTCTAGATATAAAGACGTGGAGAGCGGTCTATAGAACCTTGTCTGTTTTCACATGGCTGTCGCTATTGTTAGCTACAATTCTTTGAGTTATTAACTTTTAAAACCGTTCAATTATTCATGCAACTGCATCTGAACTATTTTTCCGGTGAATCATTAACATAAAACGACATATTTGCCTTCACTGATCATGGTGGTCTTGTCTGTATGTCAATAACTTCTTAGAAATAGCAGGCGTATCTCATGTTGAACAGTGGGGCCCAGCTCGTTTCCTGGAAATCAATGTATTTGTTTGACATTGTCATATTGTTCTGACTACCATTACGGTACCCACAAAGACACCGTACCAAAGAACTAGAAGTTTCGCTCAGCGTGTAACGAGAAGTATCCCAATGCATTGTGAGTCAACTACGCAAGAAACTTTGGAGTTTGGCAGATGTAGCATCTAATGGTATGAAGGGAAAAAAATTATTCAGTGGTGTGTACCTCCAGTGGTGGTCGTGGGAAAGATTTGGTTAAACATGTATTAAAAGCAGTAACAACGAACGGAATATAGGTGTAAGTATCATATTTTTTCAGCGATCTGTTCATATTTGCAGCATCGTATTGAGTCATTGTTGAACAATTAGCTGTCCATCTTACACCTAAAACATGTAATTAATATGGAAACTTCGATCTCATGAAATTTCGTACTGGATTAGTAAACATTTCAAGGGCTTATAACACAACGATTCTGTATGTTAATGCCAGCCGAAATAAATAACTGGGACAAATGACATTTGCAGCTAATACGATCAATGGTGCTTCCGTAGAGAGAAAATGAAAGATCTCTAAAACAACCATTTAAGCGCGGCTGAAACGTTTTCCACAGCTTTACAAGATATCGACGTCAGTTATATATGTCTGTAAACTGCGCATCTGTCGTTCAATATTTTTGAAATTTGAAGCGTTAATTTCTAATTAAATTGTTTCAGTAGCCGACGTTAAACAATGATTTAGAATTGACCAGTCCTCGTGCGTAAATAATTTGTAGTGAGAAAGGTATCCAATCAAGTCGGAAATATTTTCTGTTACATAATGTATTTCAGGCCTGAGAAACAAAATAATTTGTATAACTAACGATTTCCCCTCAATTTGACGGTGGAACGAAGAATTTGTTTCAGTCTTGTTTCCTAAAAGAGTCTTAAGTATCGTAATCACGCATGGTTTTATTTAGTTTTAGTTTCGTACCTGTGTCACTTCTTATTTTAAGATTGCAGTAGATGTGAATGTGTGTCTAGCTTTACACAACCAAAAAATTTATCCCTTGATCGTCTACATGTAAAAGGTCTGAAAACAGGAACTCGTCTTTGAAATGGAGTCCAGGACATGCACTCGTCTTCGCTTCTTCTACCATGCATCAAATCACTCTAAAACGCTATATTTTTGAGAACAGCAATGTCTTACCGAGATTGAGCGACAAAATCATTTCGCTCGTGTGCAATTTGATTCGAATACTGCGGAAAGGCAAACAGTCCGAAACACGCATTTTTTTTTTTTTTTTACGATTATGGTTCTGAGTGTATCAGTGCATTGTTTACTCCAAAAAGGAAACTTGTTTTGAAAATGGTACTGGTCTAGCAACGCCGTCAATTTTCCGTTTACTCCAGTCAGGTAGCTAGTCTGGGACACATTGAAACAGAAGAGAAATCCCTAGACCAGAGTCATCTACAGCGCAGAAAACATTCCTCTAAAAACGATAAGAAGTTCTCCATTGACCAAATGAAGGTGTATTCCTTTATCGACTACAGTTCCTGGTGGCGAACGTTCTCTAAAAGAACCTGCCCGAGTAATGATTAGTATGAGGAAGTCTTTCCTAGACAGGTTCTCACTGTTTCAAAGTACTACGAGATGACCTTTTCATGTGAAAATCTGCCAGGTGTTACATGCTACATGAATATTGCTAGCCTGACTGTAGAAACTTTTGGGCTGAGAAAAACCCTACGAGCTTTGGAACTCCCTGCACGTAAGTCCTACTTATCCCTACTGCGTGTAAATAACAATATAATGGATGATGTGAAGAAATCTTTTTGGTCTATATCTCTCAAGCCAAGACGCAGTTTTGAAATTCTGACACGCCACGGCCGACAACCGTGATGTACATGAAGATGATTATTCAGAGATATGTAACAAACAATGTTTATTACAATAAACGACGATAGAATGTTCCAATACGTTTTAAAACAAGTAACTTAACCCTAAAATTAATCTGAAAATCCATTCGGCTGCAGACAACCGTGATGTACATGAAGATGATTATTCAGAGAAATATAACAAACAATGTTTATTACAATAAACGACGATAGAATGTTCCAATACGTTTTAAAACAAGTAACTTAACCCTAAAATTAATCTGAAAATCCATTCGGCTGCAGAAAGGGAACATGTCCAGCTCCAGCAAAGTCGTGGCCCTCTATCCCATTACCCCATACTTGATTTTCGCGGGTATGTTATAAACAAGTATACCAACAATGAGAAACGAGAAATACATGACAGGAAGAAATTGCATTAAACGGATTTTGTTCCGTTTCTTGTCTCTACTGAAAAAGTGGGATATGCGCACATGCTGTCTTTCTGCAGAGAGCGGTTAATTTTGATGTTATGCCCCTAGTATCAGAAGAAATATTACTTCAGCGAAAATTTTTGAATTGTGTTCGAACTGTATCCGCTATTGATCTGCAAAACATTTCAGACCAGACTGAGAAGATCGTTAGTTCGACGATGTGGTTCGTTAAATTTTACCCTACTTACTGCAATCACCCTAATAACCTAGTAATTGTTGCACAGTACTCCAACGCCAAGGCAGTAACGTTGGACACAGAGGCAGAGGGAGGAAACGGCCCTCAATCAGGTGAGAACGCAGCGTCATCCCCAGCTGACGTCACGATGGCACACGGACACTCCCCTCCGCCAGCTGACGCAGCAGCAGCCCGTGACCTTGCTGCTGCCCATGCTTCTGCAATACGTCCACAGGGAGACACTCGGTATAAACTCCGTGACCCCCAAACGTCGGCCCACAAGATACATGATGGATAAGAAGATTGTTTAGAATTAAGTAAGTTTGATAAGATGAGTTTAGTTTTGAAATACATTAGGAATAGTGACTGGAGAAGGCTTAGCAAAGGAGATATGGAAGTGAAATAGTTTATAAAATTTTCCATTGATGATATCTGTACAACACCTTCGTTAGTGCCCACTTTCCTTATACTGATCTACTTCATCTGCAGTAAAATTTCGGTAAAAATACCTAAACATTGCTGTGCAACATGTGGCAAGCAGCGTTTAGTGGAAGTGGAATTTATTTGACAAGGGCACAATTGAGTTTATTTTCTACCCTCTTCGTCTCCATTAACTTGGTCATCGGCAGGAAGTTAAATCCTTATTTTGCTGTCTTCATTACCTTTAATATAAGTCTTGTGCTAAAACAGGATGCCAGTCATAGAAAATACAATATGTAATGTAATGAAATACAAATTACAGAAGCTGTTATTTATCAAACAATATGTAATGTAATGAAACATAAATTACAGAAGCTGTTATTTATGAAATAAATTTTAAAAAGTAATATCCCTACAAATATTTACAGTGATGCATGGGCAATTCTAATAGAAATGATACGTTCTTGATCAAGGCGCCTGCAGACGTAGAATGCAGGCCCTGTTACCTGTGTAAGGTGCATACTTCCTTTTTTGGATAAAACGATCAAAATGAGTTTTATGCTAGCTAATGAGAGCAAATAAAATAATGATTTCTACGTTAGCTGGAAGCAACTGGAATGTAAATAAAACGATCTTAACTTCAAAATTTCCAATAGGAACAACCAATAAAATTGTACATTTGAAACGCGTCCTCAAAACTGAGCATTTTATACCTAAGTATTTATTTTACCCTGTTTGCACTATGACAGAGAAGGTGTTCCTGTAAGAATTTAAACAACAGGGATAGAAAAGAGAAAAGTAAGAAAGATGACAGTGTTGAAGACGGAAAAACATTCTATTACACTTTAACTTTGAATAAACTTTCTGTTCAATTTTAAAGTGTATGCCCGATTAACAGGAAGTAACATCTTTCTGTCGAACTGCGATAGTAGGCAAAATTCCTTCCGCCTTGTTTAAGCACAGACATGTCTGCTTTTGTACACTCTGAGTACCTCGAAAGACGTCTGCGTGTGCAAGCGACCAACATGTTTCGCGAATTCCACGTTTATTATTACTTGGCATTTTATGAAACAATGTCTTTGATTGACGAGTAAATGGAAGGAATATTGTCTACTACGTTTTTCAACAACACGCATTACTGATGTTATTTAATCCAAACCAGAGCTTGTCAAAACCTCAGCTGCAAATGATTGTTTGTGAATAACACAACCAGCTACAAAGACTTTAAGAACGCTATTGTTCATAGCATTATTATTTTATTATTATGTTTCAAATTTTGTAATGGATATAAATTTATTTTTAAATATGTGCAGTGAGATTTTGCCACTAACACGGAACTCTTTGCAGTATATGCTTGTTCTCGCTAGCTACAGTTCAGTATTGTAAAAAGATGACTAACCGGAAGGTAAGGGAGTAAAGCCTCTCGAATAGTATAGTGGAACAAATTAATAATAACACTGACTGTGCAGTCAACTGACTCTCTATTTAGAGCATGGCAGCTAACAGGTGTAACATCAGGTATCAACAGTAAGCGTATATCACCGATCTGATAATAGGTTTTTGGCGTTGAATCAATCGTAATTTGAAGGTAAATAATTTTTGAGATAATTTGTTCCCAGTTAAAATATTTCTATGTAGCACAAGCAGTTAGTTTTGCACCATACAGATCAAAGACAATAATTGTGCTGTATATAATAAGCCGGATGGTGCGCTGTGTTTGCAGATATTCATCAAAGAATGGCAGATTGTGTAGTACCGCTGCTTCATTATAATTGCCATAGGGAGAATTAAATCACTGGAGACACAAATACGATATGGAAATATCAGTGATCCAGAATTGAATTACCTCAGGCTTATTTGCATGTTCTGCTTTTTGAAAACAACTACGTTTGAAAACCACGAACTGGTGAAACATCAGTTTCATTACAACATATTAGCGACTGCGACTATGAGTGTGAATTCAAATGTTGATTGCAAAGAATGGCTAATGAGCGTTATTATACACAGCTAACGTTTATTTAAGGAATGATAACTGTTATACATGCGGATAAAATTGCATAGAAGTACTACTGAATTGAATTTTATCATTAACCGCGTGTTTTTTCAGCCTCACTGACTGCCCACAATATGCCAGTCTGGGACGCAGATGACGCTGTAACAGACACAGCTGAACCTAACTTCACAATCAACCACAGACCTTCCAAATGATTGGATTTTGGACAACAAATGCAAAAACTGCAAATGCAGCTGTACTTATTCACAATGTATTGCATAAACAAGCAGATGAGATGCAGCTATGGCAATTCTATCCAGTCCAAGATAAAATCATCGACTGAAAATATGGTCAACTAGCGGTGAAAACTCTGAATCTCAGTAACAGCAGGTTGGTCGTACCTATGAAATGTGTTATTACGATAGAAGAATGTCAGTGCCTTATTATACCCCTTAACAGGCAACAGTGCAATGCGAACAGCCTTAAAGATGACACAGAGGAAACCTGTAACTGCAATGGGCGTTGACAGTTGGGAGTAAAAGCTACGATTCAGTGCTCTATATAGGTACCCCCCCGGCCCATATAGCTGCTGGCGTTTTCAATCTACCCTTGATATGTTAGGAAAAAAACAGGCGTGAAGTCGGTGGTAAGCATAAATTATCTCCTAAAATTGTATTAGTGCTTGTAAGTAGGCTGTTTAGGTTTTTGTATTGGTGACGCCACGTAGCGCTCTGTATAAAAATCACTGGCTGTGCTGTGTGCAGTCTGTGGCTCGTTTGCATTGTTGTTCGCTATTGTAGTGTTGGGCAGTTGGCTGTTAACAGTGCGTAGCGTTGCGCAGTTGGAGGTGAGCCACCAGAAGTGGAGGACGCGGGGAGAGAAATGGCGGAGTTATGAGAGCGGATGATTTGGACGTGTGTCCATCAGAGACAGTAAATTTGTAAGACTGGATGCCATGAACTGCTATATATATTATGTCTTTTGAACACTATTAAGGTAAATACATTGTAGTTCTCTATCATTTGCTAAGTATGCCTATCAGTAGTTAGTGCCTTCAGTAGTTTGAATCTTTTATTTAGCTGGAAGTAGTGGCGCTCACTGTGTTGCAGTAGTTCGAGTAACAAAGATTTTTGTGAGGTAAGTGATTTGTGAAAGGTATAAGTTAATGTTAGTCAGGGCCAATCTTTTGTAGGGATTATTGAAAGCCAGATTTCGTTGCGCTAAAAATATTGTGTGTCTGTTTAGTGTTGATCAGAATAGGTAAAGAGCGAAATGTCTGAGTACGTTCAGTTCTGCTCAGCTGTTTGAAAATCAAATATTGTAAGAGGTGTATCAGCACAGTAATTCATTAAATTTTTTAAGGGGACGTTTCATATGTCGACCCTTAGCCGAGGATACCTCGCTGGAATCTTCTGATTTTTTTCTTGTAGTTTCTGTAATTAGTGTAGCTATTGTTAATTGCTAGCTCGTAATTGTAGAGAGAATTTCCTTTGCAGTTGTAGTTTTTCATTGTTGTACAGTAAAACAGTTGTGGCATGCATGTAGATTTGCACCAAGTATTTCGCAGCTGCGCTTGGGATTTACGAGATACTAATTTCAATGCTATGTTAATGTGTTTTCTTATTTTGCTCTTCAAATTGTGCTTTTATGTGGTATCGTGTGAAATATTGTGACAATAAGGGCGTATGAAAAACGTAATACTAGGCTCCAAAGTAAATTGAGAAATTACAGTGAAGACGAAAGCAGTGTGTTAGCGCCACCGTGTAATGAATTAACTAATTTTCAAACTAGTAATTTGGTAATTGTGCATAGGGAAATGGAGCGGGCTGCAAATAATGGTGTAGACAGTGAAAGAATTAGTGAACAGGGAAGCATTATCGATCGATCGGTCGGCAACAGCTCTCCTCAGAAATCCGAAATGACAGAACACAATTTCGCAAATACTGTAGATTCTGGTTTTCGGTCCTCACCGTTTTCTCAAATAAGTCAAGACACATTTTCTGCTTGTCAAAATGTGAATGTTGCCGGTGCAAATTCACTGCCGAAAAGCATTGAGGAACATGTTTCAGACACCAGTGCATTGTTATTACAATTTATACAACAAATGGGTAAAAGCCTCAAAAGTTAGACACAATGGAGCAAAATCTTCAAAAGTTAGACACAATGGAACTAAATCTTCAAAAGTTAGACATAATGGAACAAACTCTTCAAAAGTTAGACACGACGGAACAAAATCAGAGGCAAACACAGCAAAAGCTTTGAAAGTTAGGCACAATGGAACAAAATCTTCCAAAGTTAGACACCGCGCTTGAACAAACACGTGAAGATTTAACTACTGAGTTACATAACATCGAATCGAAATGTCAGAAAGTCTGTAATGACGTAGAAACACAAATTTGTGAGAATTTTCAATATATTTTTTCGCGGCATGAAGATGCATTACAGAATCACAAAGCAGCCATAAAAGAACTGCAAACTATTGTTCATGAAAATCACGAGACATTGCGGCTATAATTGACTCGGTTACGCTACTTGCAAAAACTCAGGAAAACTTAAAGGACACAGTAGATACTCTGAAAATTGGTTCAGAAAGACACATGGAGGAAATTAGTTCATTATCAGCGAAAGTATTCGAACTTTTGGATCAGCTAAGTAATTTATCTACGAAGGTAGATGATAATCTGAATCAGACAAGACCGGTAGTCTTTAATGATACAGAAGAGTACGAACAAATCAGGAAATTCAAACAAAATCAGAATCAAATTAATACGCAACACCAAAGAGAAATCCGGTAAGTATAAGGTCAGTTGGCACAGGTAATACAAGAATTACATATTTCAGTGGACACTCGCGCTCCACTACGAGAAGAGGGACATAGAAATACGGAACAGCCACAAAATAATAACACAGGGCACTTCGGAAATAATGAAAGAATTTGGCAAGGTACACTGAATTTTGAGATGGAACCGCCTAAACGACGTAACAATGACCGACATGCTACTCGCCGACATGATGATTTTGACTATAAGCTGTTTATTACTACACGTAAATTCAAATCATCATCCACAAGCGTGGCTTCATCAATTCTCTCATGGTTTTCCTCCCAACTGCTCATTAGAGCACAGATTAGAATTTATGTGTGGCTATTTAGAGAATGAACCAGCTGTAAGAATGCGATCGGTTATTCACGATTGTCACAGTGAAGGATAATTTTATCATGCCTTCCTCTCAGCATATCGGTCTCAAGCTACACAAGACTGAGTAAAACATAGCGTAATAATGATGAAACATTTCGAACAGTCTGAATTTTCCAGTCTTGTGAAATATTTTGAAGACATGTTGCACAAGAATCAGTACCTTTCAAACCCATACACCCCCTCAGAACTCATCCGCATTTGCTTATCAAATTGCCTGATCATTTACGACATATTAGTTTGACAGGACGTTGCAAAGACGACATTGAAGCTTTTCAGCGACTGTTACAAGAATTAGAAATTGACACTGACAATCGCGTGACGCGAAAACAGGAACACAACAATTACACGTCACATCCGTCACAATTCGGCGATGAAAGAAATAATAACTGGACACAACAACGCTATTCTTACAACGTAAATCGTGACCAAAACAGACACCACCCGTATGACAACTGTTGGCAGAGTAGTAATAATTTCAGGGAAAGATCACCTCTCCGCAGTAATGACTATCACAGAGACAACCAGAGAAACAGACAATATGGAAACAAAAATAATTATTATCAAGGGAGACAGAATAACGTCAGATGCAACGGTCCACCGCACAGTTACGATTCCGGGAGAAATTCTCCACCACATGACCGACAAAAAAGAAACTATGTAAACTAACGACAAAACGACAGTCCTGAATTTCATCAGAACTGGCGGGATTCAAACAGGGCAGTGCCCTCTCGACAAGGTGAATTTGTAGAAGTTAGATCTCTTAATTCCAATAACGACGCGCGCCAACGAAGAGACAGACAATGACAAGCACCGCAGGTAGCCATGTGCGCCGGGTGGCTCAGAGAAAAATAACGTAGAGGTTAACCAGGAGAAAAATTTTAGCATTCCTTACCGAAGTACACAACATGATAATTGCTTTGAAGTTGAAAATCTGCGCACTAGGAAGAGTAAAGGATTGCACCACATTTCACATGTAAAACCGTTTAATGAAAGATAATCTGCTTTTTAACTTTGTCTTTGCCATTAAACTTTTCACTTCACGTTACTAGTATGCTTTGTGAGACTGAGAGACTGTTAACATGCAACAATGTTTGAAGTTAGAAATCCAGTCAAGAACCAAGAGAACTTATTTAAACATAAATTACGAACGCACAGTGTTGTTATTTGTACATTCTTGCTTGTTAGTTGCATGATTATGTAACGAATATACGGCTTACATACTTACAACATATACTGCTAATGAGATTTAATGCAACATTTTGGTTTACTTGAAAAGATATTCTTTATTTGAAGTACATTCTGTGAGGTTAAAGATGACATAGCTTTTGGTTTCTTTGACAGCTACACGATTATATCACGACCCTACTTATATGTGACACAATTTACATTGTTGCATTTGCGGTGTACCTGTTTTATATCTGCACAGTTTTTCCGTATTATTCTGAAAAGTAAAACATGTTTTAGTAGTAACTTTGTGGTGTAGCTACAATGAGACAGCCTTTTCCGTAGCACAACAATACTTTACAGTATAACACTTTCTTGATCACGGTAATGTACATGATAACTACGATATCTAAACACATACCATTTCACTTTTGTTTATTACGAGGTAAATACATTGACTTCTGCAGAACTATGCTTACAGAGGACAATAACTACGACACTTCGACAGAGTTATCTTACAAGAGGCACAGTTTAGCGCTAGAGTACACGTATTTGAGTGATTAATTTTGTACTTAAAACATTTACTTTTAAAGAATTTTGAATTACAATGATAAATAGGTTTTCTGTGAAATATTTCATTCCACTGCTGTAATCTATAACACCTGACGGTATCATTACATTAATCCTAAGGGGTGTACACCATTACTTTGTGTACCATGTGTTTGGCAAGCACAAGGAGCCCTAGCTAATATGGTATTTGCTTATACAACTTTACATATCGGTCCCATATTTCTCTAACACAGAATTACACAGCTATCTGATTATTTAACAGAGAAACAAACATTTTTTTTACTACATCAGTGACACATGTTTACACAATTACTCAGTTGGATAACTTCACACTTATGAAATTGTATTTTGTCTGTACTTTGTGAACACTTCATATTTTTTTGCAACCATTGTGATACTATGAGAGCTTTGAATGTCGTATTTTGTAAGGGATCATGATTTTTGAAGTACGTTTGAGGTAGATGACTTTATTGATGGTCTTGAAATTATTGAAAGAAGCAGCGACGATTTTGAGATGTGATTGATCTGTTATGATGTTTTTATTATGATGATGATGTGTATTACGCTGTTGAGGTATGTTTATGATCAATAAGCTGATGCTATATGAGGAATGTGATTACGAGTTTATATGTATATGAGTAATGAATAGAAGTTAGGGACTCTGGTTTAAGAAAAAGGATGTAGGAAACCAAGAATCGTACTTTAAGATTTATGAAATGTGTGTATATGTGTGAATGTATCACAATGCAGGCGCAAATTTTTTTGACACTGTGATATTTATAGGATTTTGTTTCTACACATTTGTAACACCAATTCTCAACCTGTGAAATATTTTTTATATGAGAGTGTCACTGCTGTCATAAATATTTCGGTAAGAAAGTTAAGTGACTTTCACTTAATGCGTTGTGGGTGCCCAGCTGTCCACCTGCCTGGAGAAAAAACCATTAGGTGGAGAAAAAAAGAGACCATTAACCTCGCTATTGACATTCCTTTGTAGAAAGCATTGCAAATATGACACGCTCATTACTTGTAAACATATGATTACTTGTACTTTGGGCTGCTTATTGAAATGCATATGAATTGATGGGAAATATTTTTACATCTGCACACCTGATTATGACAAGTGTCTTTCTATGTGAGTTGAGAGAATTTCTACCAACTTATGAGATGCCACGTGACTATTGAATGATGTTTTTATACTTTGCTTTGTACATAGTTGATTATTTCATTTGATATCTGTTTTCCAGCTGTTGCAACATTGGTTTTATAAAATAAAATTAAATGCATTTGCTAATGTGAACACTTTCTGTCAACAGATCTATTAAATAATAATGTTATGATCCACATTCTTCGAAAAAGGAGCACTTGGAAAGGAAAGAACAATAAGAAGGGACTAATAACAGCACCTGCATACATAATTTTATTTTGAAGTACTTGGTAATTGTTTTGTAGAATAAGTTGGGGTGCACCACCTTAATTGCATAGACATTAAGATGTGAATAGACATTTCTCTTATATGCATTGTTGTCTTTAGTGTACTATTTTTTTCTGCATGAGTTTTGTCATATTTAGGTATAAGTTATTGCATTTGCTGCTGCTGTGTGCGAGACATAGTGCTACTGAATTTCATTTTGTATTACTCTGTTAAGCCAGTTTTCCTACTGATTTATTTTTCTTTTTGCTGCACATTGGCTCATATAGTGATAATGTATCATTTGATTTGCTAATTTATATTTATTGCTGCTTGCTTTGCCAATTTACATTTTTTGTTGTTGATGTTCATGTTAATTGTTTTGTGCTGCTGCATTGCCTCATCCCTTAGTTTAGCATCTGAGCTCAGTAGATGACAAGGTATAAAAAAAAGTGAAATAAGCGGAAACATCTATGAAATGAAGTTTTGGGTTGGACTGCAGTACCAGATGTCACATTGAAAACAAACCCTGACCTGTCCTTTTGTGTCATTCCACTATGTGTCTGTGTACCTTGTGTATTTTTCTTCCTGTCTTTATGTATTTATCTGATAAAACTTACGTTGTAGAATTTTTCTAATATTAAGCTATATTCACTATGATGAGAAATACTGTTATCCTCAAATATAATTTGCATTTATAATATGTTATTTACTTTGTAACGATGTTTAGATATTATTTATTCTGTTTTGTTTTAATGCTTACGTGTGAAGTTGATGTTTCGAAAGTTATTCTGACCTTTTATGTTTTTACTTATGTCATAATTCCTCTATCACTGATGTATATGTTTATTTCAACATTTTTGTAAAGCCCATATTACTACAAATGTTATCTGTATTGTTAAGTTCTTTAGTGATGTATTTTGTAACCTTTTAATTGTATTCTCATGTTATAAAATTGTAATGGACATCAGTTCATCAAATTAAGTAACTTGTAAGCATACATTTCACTGCACACGTTTCTGTTGGTCATAGTATATGCACAATATGTGAGAAGTGGGAACTGTTAGTGTTTGCACATCTGTTAATAATACAGCAAGGGGCTGGATAACAGCATTGCTGGTTCTAAGGACATACCAAAAAGGTTTTGAGTGCACAAGTGGTTTATGGACTTGCTATATTGTCCGCAAGAGTCTTCGATGGTGATTGTGCACCTGCACAGTCGCAACAGATGGCTGCTGGCCGTCTCTACAAGGGCTACAGTGGGTCTGCATCTTTGATGGCCCACCAACTGTATTATTTCTACAAGGACTACAGTGGGTCTGCATCTTTGATGGCCCACCAATACCGTTATTTCTACAAGGACTGCAGTGGGTCTGCACCTCTGGTGGCCCACCAATACCATACTCTCTACCAGGACTACAGTGGGTCTGCTCTGTGATGACCTACCTACCAATATTCTTCAAAACTTCGATTGACTCTGCTGTGGGTTTGCTCTGTTGTGGCCCATTACCTGTCTGCATGTCAAGAGTCAGCACTGTCTTTCCGTTGGAAGGACAACACTACTTCTTCAAGACTGCATGGAAATCCACTACTTCTGTGTGCATTTTCTTTTACTGCTCAGACTTTCAGAAAAAAACACTGCAATTTCACTGTGATGAATGATCAGGACTGTCTCTATGGACTGTGAGAAAATTTTAGCATTTGACCAACATTGTATCAATAAGTGTGTGCATTTGATTTCTTTGTTATTGTAATTATGAAATTTTTTTTTCAAATCTGTATTGGCCATTGCCCAAAACAATTTGTAAAATTTTTTATGGGGAGCATGGGGGCTATGAAAGTAGGCTGTTTAGGTTTTTATATTGGTAACGCCACGTAGTGTTCTGTATGAAAATCACTCTGTGTGCAGTCTGTGGTTGGTTTGCATTGTTGTTCGTTATTGTAGTGTTGGGCAGTTGGCTGTTAACAGCGCGTAGCGTTGCGCAGTTGGAGGTGAGCGGCCAGCAGTGGTGGATGTGGGGAGAGAAATGGCGGAGTTTTGCGAATGCATGATCTGGACGTGTGTCCATCAGAGACAATAAATTTGTAAGACTGCATGCCATGAACTGCTATATATATATATATATATATATATATATATATATATATATATATATATATATATATATATATATATCAGAATAGGTAAAGAGCGAAATGTCTGAGTACGTTCAGTTCTGCTCAGCTGATTGAAAATCAAATAATGCAAGAGGTTTATCAGCACAGTAATTCATTAAATTTTTCAAGGGGACGTTTCATGCTTTCCCCGAAAATTATTTTGAGGTACTAGTTCAGGAGCCAACACGAAGTTGAAATGCTTTCGAAAACGAACTTTTAGCAACAAATAATCCTGAACAAGTAGGAGGCATCATGACTGATACGGGGATACTTAACAGAAAGTCGTTGTAGAGAGACTAAATACCGTAAAATACAAATCCATAAAAAATAAACGCAAAATAGAGGGACATCAAGAAATAATGTGGTTGTTTTTCACTGATGTTTATTACCCCATTTCAGTGTTTACATGATGTTTTCCAAGGTACTACTATCGTACTTGAATGCACTATTTGTAGGATATGTGCCAGTCCTCTAACATATGGTGAAGGCCGTTCTTTATCAGGTTTTTGAGAATCGCTTCATCTTTCTTGAGCTGTGCTTCAGTATTCTCAAATAGAATGTCCCGAAGCTTTGCCCTTCAGTGACGCGAATAAAGAGGAGTCACAAGATGCAATATTGGGCTATAAGGCGGATATGATACACATGTATTACTGAAGTGAGGTAGAAACTGCGTGAGTTGATTTGCAACATGCCGCCGCATATTCTCATGATGAAGTCGCCATTCAGTTCAAAATATTCTGGTCGTTTCCTTGTAATTAGCTTCGGCAGTTTAGCATATTTTCGAATGTAGTACGCAGCGGTAGTTGTAGTGTGAGGGGGAAATGCTTACTATTAAATTATTGACTGTTATAAAATATGATCACCAACACTCACGCCTTGTTTGGTGTTGGCGATTTCCACACTGTGCTGGCTCACTTTCCTTCAGGCTCATAATGACGCAGTCACAACTCATCACTGCTGATAATCGATTCCAGACACGCATCCCCTCTATTAGCAAATAGACGCAGCACCTGGCGGCTCTCCCTTTAGACAGCCTTTTGTTAATAGAAGTGCTGCCCAACGGGCACAAACACAGATCATTTGAAGAATCATGCGTAATTGTAAGACACCGCCATATGAAATTGTCAGCACTTCACTGATATTTACGTCGGCCACAGCAGGAGGCCCGCCTTACTTAACACAGTTGGCCTTCTTTGAAAAGTCCTTGAATCATCTAAACACTGTTACACAAGGTAGTGCAACTTCACCCTACGTTTGCTGCAGTTTTTCCTAAGATTCACTGGCTGCATGGTTTAAACGAACACAGAATTTTATAGTGCTATACTGCTCCTAATGCGTCGCCTCTATCATTTGTGATGCGAAATGCAAAGAGCGTCTACAAAATAGAGCATTATTACTACGTTACCAGTACGAGAGTGCTGCCACTTGTGGACATCATACATTTAACCCACTCTTTTCAAATATTCATGGTACGGATAAGAAACTCTCAGGAAAAATACAAGAAAAAATAGTCTAAATCTTTGTTGATCAGCTGTCGTATATCCACTTAAAAAATAGATAAAAGTTCGCTTGACGCGCTCTATGTAACCGTTGATCAGTTATGGCTTAAATTCAAAGGAACAGTACCTATGGCAAAGAGAAATGTATACCAATTAAATTAGTAAGAGAAGTAAATGATACTTCATGGTATACAAAACGGGACAGTACACTGTTGGACAAGCGACGAAAAATGCATCCCAAAATTAAAAGATTCAATGTTGCACCCTCCCTGTGATCCTGCCACAGAAAGGTGCGGAACAGGAAGGCTGAAAAGGCATAAACGCACTACGCCGTTTCGAATCATGTTCGGATTTAGACTATTGGTTTTGAATGATTCGTAACGGTTCCGCCACGTATACGAGAACAGAAACGGCAGATTCGTTACACTCCGAAATAGCCGATTTACGTTCGACGTTTATGCAATCCCACGACGTTATTTTGTCTTTATTACACAAAAACAGTAACAAAAATGGCTAGCTTACAATGAAATGACATAAATAAGGTGACAGATAACGGCAGTCATAAATTACAGCATTCAGAGAATGAGGAATGATATTCAGTCTTTACAGTAGCACACATTCAGCACCTTCACTATCACCTTCAAGTGGTGGCAGTTCAGCATGCACATTTTCTTCTTCTGCAGCCTGAGGTTCCTCATCATCATTTCCCAGACCCAAATTAATCATTCAGTAAACCCTTGGTGCGTGTTCCTTCCGTGGACAGAAGAGCAGTCCCGAACAGCGACATCGCAAAATCCTTCACTGGCTTGTTATTTTTGTCAGTTCCAGCCCTCTAAACGCATCCTTAAGGAGTTCAAGATCTTCTTTTATAACAGACACCAGATGTTTGCCTTCATATTCTTGTATCTGCTGTAATACTGATTTATTTGCAGGTGAGGTTAGAGTCGGAAACGTGACACAACCCATCCCCTCTCCGCGAGGAACCCAGTTCCTAACCTATACCCATTATGTTGAGGACAATTCGGAGCATGTTGCCATATTTCTTCTGATACTTACGTGTTTCCTCGAATTCATTTTCCGTATACATCTTGCATTCAATAAGTTGATCGCTCCCAATATTGTTAAAAATGTAACTTGTATATTTGCTAATTAACCAAATCTATGGGTTATTTTTTACTTGAGGATAGTAACTTTCTTGTGGTCTGAAGAAAATGTTATTCGGTACATTTTTTGCTAAAGTTCTTGTTATCTGAGCAATTTTCTCCCTGGTCCACCTCAAGTTGATAATCCGATCTCCACATGTGTAACAATGAGGCACACTATCAACGAGGTTGCATTTGCTGCATAGGTTAGTATCACTTAAGCCGATGGCAAAGAGACGCTGATTAGTGCTGATGATTTTATTGACTACCTTGTGCCACGCTGTTGTCACGTCAGACGACAGAGCGTCACTACTCATGTTCTTCCCAGTCCACATTCCATGCTATTCCAGCATATTTAGTTTCTATGTTATTTTTCCTTTCATGTTTCCGTCCTTCAGCTAGAATCGCCTTTGCTGTAACGGTTTTGGAGTTTAAAGGATTTTTGCTGAGATAGCTTAGTTCAAGATAATACTCCCTAACATGTTTTAGTTTAAAACTTATTTTTTGTATATCTGCGGCTCTACAGTTTCTAGCCTGACAATGTCGTATAGTTTTGCTGTAATGCATCCTCGATCGTTACACATTATGCTCCATGTTCGTTTGACATACAATGCCATCGCTTTTGACTTGATGTCGGTTAGTCCCATTCCTTCATTGCTGTGACATGATCGTCTTCGCCACCATTAAAGGAATGGGGAGAACCTGTGCTATGTAGTAGGCCTTGGATAAAATATAAGTGTTGATAAACAGTATTCTCAGGAACTGGTCTATGCTACGTTGACAGTTTTCAATCAAAGCTCCCTTGATTTTTCTTGCCGTGTCCCGCCAATTTATAGCTATTATTTTTAAAAGGGAAGTTGTCGATGCTATTCCAAGAGCTTTGTGTTCATTAACATGGTTCGCCTTCTCAGTGCGAAGGTTGACAAGCCGCTTTATATTCAGAATTTTACTTTTGTTTTAATTTACTGACGCACCTGATGCGGAACAATATTTTGCAAGTACCACCTCTAGTTGTGTCACATCTGCTTGGTCTCTGATGTTTACGCCTACATCGTCCGCGTAAGCACCTACCACGGTCTTTGATAATTGAATGATAATGCCTGTCAGCCTGTGCTGTAGCTGTCTCAGGAAACGTTCCAGCGATATAACGAACAGGATCGTGTACAAGGGGCTTCCTAGGATAACACCCCTTTTTAATTAAATTTGTTTTGTCAGTTGACAGTTAACGGAGATTTGTGCAGTAACGCCCATTGGCATGTTCTTGATGATGCCGATGGTTTTTGGCAGGAAGTCCATTCGGCGCATTGTCTCTATCAGGTATTTGCGATTGATTTGATGAAATGCCTTACGGAAGTCTATGAAATGCAGTCCACATTCTATGTTACTTGCCTGCGTTAGCGCAATGACATCGGGATACAAAGCCGCAGTTCGTAAAATCGTCCTCTAAAAGCACAAGTCTGCTATTGGACTATGATGTCAGCGGTGCATGGTATAAAGCGCTTATTAATTACTAGAGCTATAATTTTATAATCCGATTTTAAAAGCGAAATGGACCGTAGGTTGTCTACTTTCTTGCACCCTCTGTCCTTCGAGATCAACACGAATTTGCATTGTTTGAACTCTACAGGCACTGGCTTTCCCTGTAAGACTTCATTGACAGTTTCGGTGAACTTTTCTCCTATTAGGGTCCAAAATCGTTTACAGAATTCAATGGGCAGTCCGTCAGGTCCTGGAGATTTCTTAGCAGGGGAGCTGCGCACGATTTCCAATACATCTTCCTTGGTGATGTCCGAAGAAATATTCTCATCATCATCTCGCGATATTCGTGGAAGATATGTACCAAAGAGCTCATCGTTTTCTTCTTCGTCTGTTTCCCCTGACGCATACTTACGTTCACAGTATGCTGAGATCTCATTAATTATTAGCTTCTGGGTGGTGATTATGGTACCATCATCGATTTGAAGTTCATCTATGAAACTTCTTCTTCTATTCTTGGCGTGTCTGACGAGGTGGTACAATGCAGCTGTCTCATCTTCAGTGGCTGACTTTGCTTTGGATTTTAACTTAAGTCCCCCCAGTTCCTTACGTTTCAGACTTATTATCTTGGCTTTTATTTGCTTGATGTCTTTTAATCTTGTAGGAACTGCATCTGTCATAGAGGTCCCTTAGCACGCTGTAGTAGAATTCTACAGTCTGTTCCCTTTCTCTGGTCATATCTGTAATAAAAGATATTAAAACTTTCCTTAGCTTCGGTTTCGCTCGTTGGGTCCACCATTCTATCACACTTGGAAAGTTGTTCAGTGAACGGAGACACATTTCCCAAGCTCTGGTTAGGGCATTTTCTAAGTCTTCTTCTGACAATAACGATATGTTAAGATTCTACTAGCTTCTTACTCTTCGGGTAGGTTGTGGTGTTAAATTTACGCAGGTCAACAGCACACTGTGTTCGGAAAAACTAAGGGGAACAGTTTCTGTTTTCAGTACTTTGTCTGCAAAATTTCTAATACGTAAATTCTGTCAGTTCTACTGCAGGAACTCGCAGCAACATGATTGAAGTTCACCACTGTTGGGTATTTTATTTCCTGCGCATCGTTTAATTTTAAATCAACAACAAGACCTCTCAAGTCATTTGAGTAATAGAAGTTGGTGATTTGATCCTTTCGACTCAACACACAATTAAAATCTCCCCAGATTATAAGTTGGAGGAGTTTTTCCTCAGTAAATAAATTACGCTTTCATTAAAGAATGTGGCTGTTGCAGCTGTATTACTGCTGCCTGAAGGCGCATATAAATGGACAACTCCTGCTACATTTATTTCAATACCTCACCCCGATTCTAATTTATCAACGTTACCTACGGTTGATTTCCTCTTCATCTGTGCTATTGCCTTAAAAAGTTCCACGTCTCTTCTTAGTGGCTATACTATTTTTCGCAGCCGGATTGTCTACAGTGTCTTTCCTAATTAAAGGTGCAAATGCTTCAAGAGTATTTTGTGGCCCGTCCTCCCCATTTCCCGTAATGCTGGAACCTTCAACACCCGTTATTTGATTTTCGGTCACAAGATCAGCCAGTGTTAACCTTTTACGCTGTTGTAAATTATTCTGCAATACAAATACCGTTATTGGACAGTTTTGCCGGAGATGCCCACTTTCGTTACATGTGTGACAAGTCTGGTGTTGCACGGGTTCAGGCTGGTGGAAGTGAAATTGTTTTTTTTCGGTAGGTGACAGTCTGTTTGGTGATGTTAATCTTGGCGCCACTTTGCTATTAAGGCAATAACATGACACTACAATGCTGTAAGGTTTTGTTGTTCAGTAGGTGATCTGTACAAAAGTAGAGAATGTATGTGGTAAGACAGTGACGAAGAAAGGTAGAAGAGAGAACGAGTAGGTGTACAGTTTTGTGTGCAGCCTCTTGTATAGATAGTGACTGAAGATGATGGAAGAAGCACGGGGAGTTTTTCCACGTTTATGATAATGAACGAAAATTATGTTACTAGACTCTTGTTTCGAAGATGGTTTCGAATGCCGTTAAAAACTGATTGGTCCTAATTTTTAAAAAAGTATTGTTGGTTTGAAATATAGGTATAAACAAGTGTCATTAATAAAGAAAACCATTTTCTTCTTTGTGTAATCATTCGCTGTAATGGTTTACGAAATGTTCAGTACACATTAGTTACGTTGTTAAGATTTGTTATATCCACGGACCCAACCAACCAACCAACTCGCGCACGCGCGCCCTGACCGTGACATAGATGGTCGCAGTTCCTGTCGCGGCCGTCGGCGTCTCAGGGCGTTACCGCCGACGGAAGAAGTCGCGCCATGGCTGAGCTCGGGTCGGCAGCGCCCTCTGCCTTTTGCGTATGAGGAGGAGCGCTGGCGCCGAGACGGACAGTCTATTGTGGATAGTCTATTGCTAGCCTTTCGTGGCGTTTATAGCGGAGCCATTGCAGTGTTATATTTGCTATTGTATTCGACTAGGCTCAGTACACGGATTACTCTTGGATGTTACTTGGACTTGTATTGCTGGTGCACGTTTCGTCAGAAATAAAGATAAGTTATCTCTTCATTCTAGCTGGCACAGTTCTTGTCATCAATTATTTTTCGGCCATCAGACATAGCTACATCCTGGTCACTACCCACGCTTTATACAATTTGTGGTGGCTACCCCAAAAGTACCGCCGAGGACCTTGGGTTTGGGAGCGATCACAAAAAGATTGTATGTTATAAAGTTTCTACGATTAACTTCGTCCTAAACATCGCTAACATCCGTGACATCAGACCATCATTTAACTATAAATTAATCTACACCTGTACAGTTTAGTCAGTTCTAAGAATAGGGTCACTTGTCAGAAAATATTTGGTCCCGACTGAGACAACAGGTTTACTGTTGCCAGTTACTGCTTATTCATATCCACGAAGTGTTTCCAAGGTTTAAACTTCCCTCATCAGGTGGATTTACATTATGATAGAATGACACATTTCTGTATTGTATTAGGATTTTGGGATAAATTCTGGGACTGCTCCACTGGTCTAAGGCTCCTTCCTCTGTCGTAACACATCATATGCAAACTGTCATATTTTGTAAATAAAGGTGTCCAGAGACCATCTTTGTTTGAAAAATATGAAAGTTCCCACGTTATGTGTTACAAGGGAGAAAGGAGCCTCTGACCACTGGAGACAGTGACACACGTTACCCCAAACACATATATCATAACACATGCAAATCCACCTGATGAGGGAGGTTAACACCTTCTAAACGTCTCTTAGATATAATTAAACACTGACTGGTAACAAAAAACTAGTTGTTTCATTCAATGACAATAAGTCACGGTAAAACGTAACCTAAAATGTTTGCATATAAGGAAAATATTTGACTGTTCCCGTGAAAGACTTATCGACATCGCCGATCATAAAACTGCCTATACGGATTGAGGTCCCTCACGAGAGAGCGAACTGCATGCCCGGTCGTGTCTCTGGTAGGCCAAACTAATTAGAGGGCAGGCCACGGAAGAAGGCTCCCCAGCTCAGATTAGCAGCGCGCCGTCTGAAGGAAATTAGGCGCGACTAGCAGGAGATTCGAGTCGTCGTTGTCTGTGGAAGGAAAGCCACCGCCAACTCGCGCAATTACCTGCCACGGCGCAGCGTCTGCCCCGCGGTGCTGCCATCTGCCGATGGGCGCCGATACTACGCGAACACTGCTGGCTGTGAGAAACTGCTCTTGTCTGTTGCCCCAGTTACAGCAAAGAAAGGAAGGAAGAATAAGGTTTAACGCCTAACTACTCTAGTGGGGTCTCGGAGTACCGCAATAAGTTAAACGAAACTGTAATTTACAGATATTTTATTTTGCATTGCACTTTTATCGCTGAATATAATTAACATTTTCACGCATTTGAGATATGATTCCAATTTTTGCGAGCTGAAAAATCTGTGATCGGAACAAACATGTTTTGAGCACTTTATTATTAATTTCAAAACATCCTGTGTTGGAATTGATAATATACTTTTATTTGTCCCTTTGCCCGCATAGACAAATGCATTGCATAAATAGAATGTTCGTGAATCACAAAGGCACATAACTTTGAGGCCGTATTTGGCTGGCTTCTTAGGCATATAGATGCGAAATTTGTACCTATCACGAAAGGCTACTAACATTTCATCGATTGTCATGTTCACTCCTGGAGTATAATAATTTTGACATTTATCTATAAAGAGTTCCCAGACACCTCTAACAGCTGCAAGTCTGTCATCAGCCTTCGTAGCATCTCTTGTTGTAGCACAATCAAAACGCAAACAGGACAAAATGAGTAAAAATCTATGAACGCTCATAGGGACTCGAAACACATCACGACCAATTCCATAATTAGCAAAATGTCCATCAAGACTGTCGCGATTAGATTTCATTACTCCCTATAAATAAAGCAGACCTAGAAATGCTCTCAGTACTATTATAACTAGCGGCTTTATGAATGCTGGTTGAGGAGCTTTGTATTTTTTTGACATGTCATGCAACTTGACGTTTGTATTGGTGAATATCAGTTGTTATAAGTATTCGGTAATGAACAATTCCCAAGCAGATAATATGTCAGTCGAATCAAGCGTTTTTGCTGCACATTTAGTGCCTGGAAGGAGACTAACTACATTGTGAGCACGGGTAGGAGTTGTAGGAGAGCTTCTTTTGACCACTTGTAGCAATGATGTTTCTAAAATAATATTCATCAGCAGAAAGCCTAATACACGCCTCTTCATCTGATGCTTCACAACTACTTTCTGATGTAACTTCAGAGATGAAATCATGATCACTTAGTATAAATTAATCCTCATCTGCTGTCCTCTCCTCATCTCCTCATCAGGTTTCAAAAACGCAGGATCATTCACTATTCTTTCCAACTTGTCATCTGCTAATGACCGATGATGTCACTCAGAAAAACAAGGCGTACATACTCACATAACCTTAAAAATTGACGCTATCATTGAAATTTTGCTCTTTTCGAATTACTCTAAGACTTCAGCCGCGTAAAACACTAATTCAGATAATGAAAAACAACTTACGTTAATATTCTGAGACCGCTTTCTCATTATCTCAGAAAATATTACCAGAAACACCTCATCCAACACTCTGCGGCATCACTTCACTCACTACCAAGAACACAATCGCCATCGGTTGTTCCATTCACATACGGTGTATTGTACTCATATCGCCTGGGGCTTTCCAGAACTCCACTAGAGCAGTTAAGGGTTCATATTAAACATGCTGAAATGACCAAATGAGCCGTTTTGAAAACCTATTAATCTATAATTAACCTACAAACAGAAAAAGCCATGTTGCTACTGGGAAGACTTGTTGATAGTCTTCAGATTATCTTCAAATATTTTAAAGTTATTTACAAGTAGCTACAGCAGGCCACACTTTGTTGTGGCTCGGTCTGCTCAGATTTAAAATAAAGAAAAGTGAAACTATACATTTTTAATACGTACAGGAATAATAAACCAATAAGCCATAAATACATCTTTCCTCTCTTGTAATGACGCTACTCTAGTGTATATCTTACCAAAAATGTCAAAAAGTAACAGACATATATTATTTGTCATAGATTAAAGAATTAGGTACCTAAAAACACTTCCGTATTAGAATTCAATGTTGTGTCAAAATTTCAAAGCACTCTGTCAAGAACTTTCAGGGTTACACGATTTTGAACAAATGAACATTTACATTTTTATTAATATAGAAAGCTATTCTGCATCAGCTATCAGTCTTTGTCGACTGTTATAATCGGTTTCAGCCTCTTCTTAGGGAGGCACTCTTCATAATGGTGACCCTCAGTTTAAGAATTTATAGACTGCTTTTATGTTATTTGATGCCACAGTATTTCATAATGTTATGTGAACTGTTGTAAATAACTTGAAGATATCTGAGAAGCATCTGACATTCGAAACCAGTTGTAAATAATTATTTATCTGTATCACTTGGTGGCTTAGGCATGACGTTTTTCAAATAAGGGCTATCTTCCTGCAAAACATTCAGGAAATAACATCTTTTGTAAAACTTCATAACTTTTTGTCTAGTATTTCTTTTCAACAGAGACTGCAACATAGTAATTACACACCAGTAGTTTTACTCATTGCATTTGTGATCTACAATATTCCTTGAATGGTGGCAGCTGTCAGTTTGCCCTCTTAGTATTCCTTTACACTCCTGAGTCGCTTTTGATTGTTGAAGCCAATCGCAGCTTGCTTAGTCGTTGATGTATGGGACAAACTGTTACCCTTACATGTAGCAGTAGTGATGTATGGGACAATTTTGTTGTAACACTGAGATGTATGTCGATAATTATCATAATTTTTGTGCATTGTAGTAGTGTCTTCACCCTGGTGACTGGTTTGACGCAGCCCTCCATACTACTCTGTTCAGTGCAGGCCTCTTCATCTCTGAATAACGACTGCAATCCACATCCATTCTAACCTGCTTACTATGTCTTGGTCTCCCGCTGCAATTTTTACCCCCATACTTCTCCACAATGCTAAATTGGCATTTCCTTGATGTCTTCGAGTGAGTCTGTCAACACCCCTTGTAGCCAAACTGTCCCCATCTCTTCAGCGCCTCCTCATTAGGAACGTGATATACCCATCAAATCTTTAGCATTCTCTTGTAGCAGCATATTTTAAAAGATTTTATACCCTTACTTTGTAAACAACTGAGCATCCATGTTTTAGTTCTTTACAAGGCTAACATCAGACAAATGCCATCAGAGCTCCTAACATTTAAATATGTATTCAGCATCATCTGTCATTTCTTCTTCAGCAACGCTTTTCTTTACATTGCCAGTCTACATTCCATACACTATCTAGTTCAGCCATTATTTATCATTTTACCATCCAAATAGCAGAACTCAAGTACAAAATTTAGTATTTTATTCCCTAATCTAATTTCTTCAGCATCAGCAGATATAATTCGACTATATCTCGTTACATTTCTTTGCTCTTGCTAATGTTCCTCCCGCGACCATTCAAGATACTCAACATTCTATTGAAGTGCTCTTGTAAGTCCCTTGCTGTCTCTGATAGAAATACAATGTCATCAGCAAACCTCAAAGTCTGTATTTCATCTCCCTGAACAATTCCTTCACAAAGCTTTTTGTTTCTTTTGCTGTTTTCTCGCTGTAAACACTGAATAACATCAGGCTTAGTCTAAAACTCCATCTAATTCTGTCCGCAAGATGCACCTCCCCTTCGTGCCCTTCGACTTTTCCAATTGCTGACTGACTGCTGTACAATTGGTACAAAATATTTCATTCCGTCTATTTCCGCCTACCTACCTTCAGAATTTCAAGTCTAAAATATCAAAAGCTTTCACCAAGTCTATAGAAGTAGTTTTCCTTTCTTTAACCTATCTTCTAAAGTGTCATACAGTCAGTGTTCTAATCTTTCACTGGAATCAAAACAGCTTCCCCGAGCTTCTCCATGTTTTTCCATTCTTGGTCTATATTTTTCAACCATGACTTATTAAATAGATAGTTCAGTGTTATTTACATATGTCACCTACTGACTTTGTCAGTGAAATTATTGCATTCTTTTTATTGTTTAAGAGTATTTCCCCTTTGCCATATATGTTGAGTGCCAGGTGCAACAGTTTTATCAAGAATGGCTATCCCAATTATTTCAGTAGTTGTGTGGTAGTGGTGTCTATTCCACAGGCGGCCTCTTTTACTTCAGTCTTTCTGTGCTCTCTCAAATTCTCCACGCAATATTCTATATCCTATCTACTTCCTCATTCCTTTAATACTGACTTCAAGTCCTTTTCCTTGTACAGCCCCTCTATACAGGTCATTCTGTGCTGACTTTATCAGTACAAGGTAAGGAACCTCGTACAGAAACGACTGAATAGAACGCTATAAGCGAGAGTTCTTCCTGCACCACTGACAGTTAACATCTTACGCTGCAAGCTCTTTGGTTTCCATATTTTCATAGCTGGTAATTTGGACCACAACAAGAAAAATTGTCTAGTAATCATGGACTTTAAAGTGCAAGTGCATACCATAACAACTATGAGCATTCGCTCAGTGGATGACATATTGTTCACAGTAACAGAGATGACCAAGTGCTCATAGCTCTTCAGGTAAGTACCTGAGAGTCAGTATTTATTGGACATCTTTTTGTTTTGGCCATAGTACCACTTGTAGAAACATGGAAATAAAAGAGCATTCAATAGAAAAGGTCCACTGTCAAAGTTATCAAAGCGACTTTGGCTTATAACTTTCGACACAGTCGTTTCCAGACGAGGGTACCTTTACGTCAAATTGATACTATGATTCTTCTCCATCATTCCTTGCAGTCTGTAACATCATCACTGACTCATCCTTTATAATCCTTCCACCTTTCATCTTGCTCTTCTTTCATTAGTGCTGTTTTTCCGTTTGAGCTTTTGATATTCAGACAACTGCTTCTCTTTTCACCAAATGCCTGTTCAGTGTTCCTGAGTGCGGTAATACAGTATGAAGTTAATACCCTACCTTATACCTATATTTATAATAAATACAGATTTGGAGAAAAAATTATTTATGTTGCTACAATTACCTAACTTCACTTATCGATAAGTACACCTTAGCCTGTAACACGGATCATAAGTGGTGTCCACGTGTGTTTTGCAATGTTATAGAACAAATTTTTATGTTGTTAGATAAACTTTACGTACGTTGCAAAGATGGACGTGTACTTGTCGAGCAACTTATAGTTTATTTCTGTAATCTTAATAAGTAATTGGTGTGTATTTTGATAAGTAATAAAGGTAATCTATTTGTGGAAACATTTAATTTGTGACTCCATGTACCTTGCAAAGTATAGTACACATATGAAACTGTACTCATCAATGAATGCTGCTCAAGCAGTATGTTTCTTCATCTTATAGAATAATTAAGTCACGACTGTATTGACACGTGCGTTCAGTACTCGAAACCTTACATATTTTGAGAGATGATTTTATTTTGTTGTAAAGATGTATTTTCGTTCATAATGTGTGATCTGTAATTAAACTGGTGTCTCATCATAAGAAATCTATGCGTGTGTTTTTGTACTCAAAATCTGTGCTTAATTCCACAAATAATTTTATTTCGGTCTGAAGAAATAAGTTTCATTCACAGTCTGAGAACTATGGTGCAAGGAGACATCAATGTTTTAATTCTCTCTCTCTCTCTCTCTCTCTCTCTCTCTCTCTCTGTGTGTGTGTGTGTGTGTGTGTGTGTGTGTGTGTGTGTGTGTGTGTGTGCAACCTTGTTCATAATTGATTGTGATCGTGTTTACTTCTCATGTTTGAGGCATTGCGAAATTATATGTAAGCATTAAGAAAATAAGTAGTTTATGTGATACATGGCAATATAAACCGTGTCAAAATATCTGCTTCTTTCCTAAAATTGTGCTTCATCTGTTTGCTTGTTTTTGGTTATGTTTCGCGATTAAAGCTAGTATCTTGGCACATAAGAACTAGATTTTGATAATATTTGGTGGTTGATTTTGATAATATAGTCCGTAGAGATTTCAGAGAACTTTGAAACGGTAGTTCCTCTTGGTAAATGCCGCAGATTTCATCAAATATTAGTTTTTCTATATAACCTTGAGTGTGCCTGTATTACATGTGATGAAAAATAGTGTTATCGCATCAGTATTATGGGCTATATTTTTCTAATGTGGGACATGATTAATTATCTTCTCCACTCTTAAAAACGATGCTTGGTGAAATGACACATTACTCAAACACTTCCACATTTTTACATACAATTAGCATGCAGAAATATTAATAAGCTAAACCTTTTATGTATTTTGATGGAGATTCTAGATGCAAAAAAAACCTTATGACATCTGACGTGAAAATAAGATTGTGATACTTGATATAAACATGATGTATGCTGTTACTTTCCTCTTCGCTAAAAAGCTGTATGTTCAGCTACAGTTTTCTTCATACCCTGCTTTATGGGCAGGAATAAATTTTAACTGCCTTTGAGCATGCTGCATGGGATTTGTACTGTTTCAGAACAATTTAGATTTGGATTAGCATTTTAGCAGGTAAGCTGAAAGTTCGGGAATGGCTTAGGCACCACACATTAATTTCAGTCTTCAAATAGCTGATATTAAATCAAACTACATTTGGTTGTTGGCTTGTCCGCTTGGTGTAGTACTTTGACCTCCATATATATTTATAGGATTAGTTGGGTGCATTTTAATACGTCACCTCATTTAGGCCTAAGACTGAAATGACTGCTACCAGCTTAGCAACTTATTTTTTAGACACGTGTGTTAAATAAGAATTTAGACATGGAAATGGCACTGGGGCAGTTATTTGGAGAATCCAGAGCCATATTTTGAGTATCAATTTTGATGCATATTTTGGATGTGATAACATTGACAAACAGAATACTGCTGATGAAGTATCTGTATTTTTGCACACAGTTTGGAGGTTGAGTTAACATTGCGACATTTGATTAGGGTCATGGGCTTTGCAGAACAATTTAAAAGTGGAAATATTTGAAAGATTGTGTGTGTATATATATATATATATATATATATATATATATATATATATATATATGTGTGTGTGTGTGTGTGTGTGTGTGTGTGTGTGTGTGTGTGTGTGTGTGTGCATGCCTGCGTGCTGCTGAATAACATCAGTTTATACATTTCAGGTGAAGAAGTTAATGTAATTTTTGAGAATACTTTAGTACTGGCAGTATGTCTTTTTTGATTATGGAGCTCTTTTACGCAGTTCAGGTGAAGGTTATCTATTTTTTTCTGAACAAACTTGGTTATTCGGATTAATTATGGTTGATACATGCTGATCACCTGTTTCATCCGTACTTTTTGGAATTTCCCCCGAGTGTGATATCAGAGACCAAAATGGGCGTGGCTTGTGAAGTCATGATAACGACATCGTTGATAGTGTCGATGAAATAATCGATAAGAGGGGATGTGGCTTTCCTCATCATGGGTAACACAACGACTTGCTCACAGATGTGAGAAATGTAGACAATGTACAATGAAAATTACTTTGCTAAGGTGCTGACTTTTGTCTATAGGAAGACGACAATGCGAGAAAAAGGGCATGATATTCCTTAGTGACATAACACTTCGCTGGTATTTATAAAAGCAAGGACTAATACAAATGTAATACTGATGCTCATTAACATGGTGTCAGCAATTTCATCGATAATGCTGTGTATCAGTTAGTTTGGTTATAATACATGCATTTGATTTTAATTAAATTCTTAAACCAGTTTTCACAGACTCACTTATATTAAGAAAATTGCTCAGAATCATGTTCCGATGGCATCATGGTTATAACTGAGTAGGTGTTCACACGTTAGTAACAATGGTTACAAGCTTGACGCGTGAATGGCACATGGACTACATAGCAGCCAAAGTTGATTTCTGTTACTGCTACCCACTGTGCTGAATAGTAAATGTTGATGATATATATGTCACTGCTGACTCTTGCTATACGTAAACGATATCCCTGCAATGTAGTATTAGAATGTTTGATACAGATCTTCTGCAGTATCAGTTACAGCATTCAACTCTATCTGTCTGGCTTCCGTAAGCCGACCCTCGGAAAACTTCCTTTTACTATCTTCAAATAATTATTTTTTGATTTGCCCAGTAAACTTCCTTTCGACATCCTAAACATTAAGCAACAAATCCACAAACTTTGTAATGTGACTGTACCTTTGGAAACGTTCGTTGTTACATTAGAGTTTTATTATTTGACAAGTAATTAAAACTTTTGTTTGGGTAAATGAGTGGTTAAATTCACTCTGAACTTAGCCACATTTTATGACACAATTCGATGATGAAAACATCATCAAGGAATCGAATTGTTTGGAATAACGTTGCAGTCGCAGGCAAATCGCATGAAACAGTGTGAAGCAATAAGTGAATTGGAGAGTGAACGTCGTAAAGACGCTAAACCGTTATAGAGGGCGCCAAGATAGCGTCACAACACAACAGAGGGGCCTATGACATTGAGAGTGGCGGATGTAGCGGTGAACAATGACGAATAGATAGGAGTATAGTAGAAATATTGTGATACCGTACCCTTTCTGAAAGATTACCTGTTGCACAACGTAAGTGTGACTATTCAATAAGAAAATGTTCGAAAAACTTTTAATTCAATAAAACGTTGAACATAAAAACGCAGTGCAGTCGGAGTGGTTATATTGTATGGTAATAGTTGGTGTCATAAAATAATGTAGAAATAATGAGTTATACTTGTATCTCAAAGGAAATAATTATAGGTCGGCAATTTCACGTAATCATTTACCCGCTAATAAAAGGAAAGAAAAGGTCGGAGCACTAAAATGCAACTCACTATCATCATGAATGTGACGCACAGCGTAGTATTCATATACGTAGCTGAATACATCTTCAAAGTAGAAAATAAATCAAACACGGTTTCGAGATAAGAAATTTCAGCGTTCAAGATTAAAGTTTACATGTTACAGAATCTCTCACCAACATTTAGCTGTAGTCAGACTGAGTCATCTGAACAGATATAAGATAAATACGCTGCGCAAATAAACGTTTCAAACTTAAGATATAGAAGTTCAAAAGCGGTAAAATTCAGTAGTCATCACGTTATAGCCTTAACGCCATGTGCTACTGCTTAGGTACGAACACTGCGAAAGTCACAGGTTCTACGAGGGTTATTCGGAAAGTAAGGAACGATCGGTCGCGAAATGGAAACCACAGTGAAAATCCGAAGAAGTTTTGCACAGGAGTGTTGGGCAGTGTTTCTAGTATGCCCGCCGATCGCACTACGTCGTTCTTTTTAGTTTTGAGCACACAGGGAGCACATATGGACACCTAGAACAACAGTGTCTCCCGCCAGGTACAAGGGCCTGGTGAGAAATTTCGCCTGAAGCTATGCAGCCAACATTACATAACTGTCATGCGTTTCCTTCTTCAAGACAAATCTCAGCCGCATCCTACAAGGGCAGTGAAGATGCTCCTGCATCATTTTCAATTGGAAACCTTTGATTACCCGCAATACAGACCGTAATTGTCTCCCTCTGAGTTTCATCTTTGCTCGTACGAACCGCTGGCTATGAAGACAACATTTTGGCATAGAGAACGAGCTGTAGGCCAGCGTAGAGAATTCGCGGAAAGCACTGGCGACTGGCTTCTATAACGACCGTATTGGAAAGTTGGTACGACGCTACGACAAACATCTAAGTCGGATCTGTGGCTATGGAGATAAGTATCTGGAAGTTCTAGCAAACTGTTGCAAATAAAACAATTTTCATTTTCACTGTAGTTTTGATTTCGCGACCTATCATTCCTTACTTTCCGAATAGCCTTCGTAGGATTTTTCAGCCACTATGACGTACAAGCTGAGACCGACACTACTAACGGTTATAGTTATGTATATCAAACTAAAGATTTCTCAAAGTTTATCTGAAGCTTCAACAATCCCAATAGCCAGGTCCTCATGTTTGTCTATAGGTGTCTCCCACACATCTTACGAAGAAATATACACAGGGACGAGATGAGAAATTCATGCTTGTGGGGATGCCACCTATTCCTGCCAACCATACAACTGTAAATACAATGCAGACTATGCCTGACACAAACTAATATGTGGGAGATCCATAACGACGACCATAAACGCTCTCTGATCCAACAACTTTCGTAGTACATCACTATACAGGTGAAAACAGACTTTCCAACGTCTCATATTGAGCAGACAACGAGTTCTAACAATGCTACGTCACGCAAATCTGTGCTGTTGATTCTCTGCGGAATGAATAATTCTTACTACTTAAATGTGACTTACAAAGGATAGAAGGAGACGCAAACTAAAGAGGCTTTCATACTGAAATCGAAGCTAATGTGATACAATATTGGGTATCAGCTGTGGTATGAGCATAACCGAGGTTGCACAATATCAAACAAATTTTTGTACCCAACAAAATGAGGATCACTCCAAATCAACTAGAAACATAGATACTGTTACGTAAAGAAAAACGTATCATTTAAATTAATAACGATATGGGTAGCCCAAATAAGCATGAAACAAATGGATGCCAATCACGCATATGTATTAATGGAAGGAGGGAACTTCTAGTTATGAATGGAAACTAAAGGGCACCATAGCAAATATATTCGTTGACTTTAAACATGAAGGTTATCGACTGACATCTTTAAAAAACCATTAAGAAGCGGATGAGGGAATACAGTTCAAAGTATAATCTTGGCACAGGTAGATAAGGATGATAAAACAGTTACATTGCTACCTGCGGTCCATATGCCTTCCCTACTACAACAGTTTTATAGCTTCAAATACCTGTGCCAAGAACTGTTAGTTCACGCAACCAACTTGTAGGCTTTCATATCTTCGAAACTTCCATGATCTACACAATAAAGGCAGAAAAACGAACTGTGAAGCGAAAACAGTCACTGGCAACGCTAATTCAGGTCGGCAACTACAGACCAGTGTAACTGAACGACTATTTGATCAGGGGAATTTGCATATCATCCTCTGAGATAAGTAAGTGGGCAGTTTCAGGATAAACAAAATGGAATTAAAACAGTTTGCTCAGTTACAAGCAAGGATGTAATTGCACAAGAACTACGCACAACGCTAAGCATGCTCAATTTATCAAGTTAGACCTGTCATAAATCATTGCAGGAGGAGGAAAACAAGTGTAGTAAATAAACTGCTACATACTACCCTAAAACACAATGCTGATCATTAAAATTGCGAAAAAGAGAGCGAGTAACCTAATGTGGCTTATGGTGAACATAAATAATAACGCTAAGAAAAGGTGAGTAATTTTGTAGGTCATTCGGGGTTAAAAAGATTGCTAAATTTAGTACACATGGGACTCGCAGCAACAGTAGCTTTAACCTGGCTGGACGTCGAGTCGAACTAGCATGGCAGATACGAGTTAGTCATTCCAGGCTGCTTCACCTCTATGTCGGAGCTGATTGGTCGTAGTGTCTGGCCAAGTGGTCGCGTTTCATTCTCTCGCCAAACCAAGACCAACTGTTTTCAGTGGGCAAGAAATCAGGAGAATGTGATTGACAGTGCAGATTGAGTGTCACGCCATGTGCTACAACCGTATGACGGTGACGAATTCAATATGGGGATCTTTAATCTCCTCAAAACCTCCACACGTTGATAAACCCAAGGTATTCGTGTCTGCGGGAAAGGGACTTGTCTAGAAGGATGACATGGTGACTTTCGGCGCACCTCTGTCTGTTGATGCGTCGAAAGAATACCAACAATGGTAAAATACTGACCATGGCATTCCAGACTTCGTACTGTCCATGTGGATACTTGTCTTTGTTCAAACAAGCAAATTTTCAAGTTATGCAACTATCCTCGCGGCCAAACAAACAGTGCTTCTTGGTCGCTAGTTGTGTGCTGGCACTATGGCCATTCTGAACACATCGATTCTCAATTCACATTAATGTTGTGTGATTTCTGTCGTATAAGACTTCATATGCAACGATAAGGAGAGATTGGCTACAGAGTTATGTGGCAACTGTCTGCGTAGGAAAGCTGGACAGAAGCAGAAATGATTGGAGAACAAGGTATAACAGGGACCAGAAGATTTACTTATATTTCTCCAAGCGTACTCAGTGTAAATAATGGAGCAAGAAATAGAGTGCATCTGTCTCAGTGTCAACAAGCACGAACAATGGATCCAGAGCCGTGATTAGGTGGCGTCTGCAATGAGAATTGGCACCGAGTGCGACTGGGGCTGAGTGGAAGCTGAGGTCGGATTTTAGTCCAAGGCGACTGGAGGCATGGCTCACCGGGCGCACACTGTTGCGTCCGCCAGATCTCGAGCGACAGATATTAGCGTCCAACAGAAACTTGCAATTCCATTGCCAACGTTTCGACACCAGTGGGGTGGTATCGATACGTAATACCACGATTCCTACCATTGTGAGTGACAATATCATGGGAAGATGAACTGGAGTCTAGATAGGCCACGATTCTGCTAAAATTAACTGGTCTTCTTCAGTTTCCAATACATGCCACTAGAGATTCCACCTTCCCGCACGAGACATAAGACGATCGTGTTTTATAAATGAAAAATATTGAAATGTGATTTACGAATGAGAAACCCACTCTGTAATTTATCTTAAAAAAACAATGTAATTGATGTTACTGCTACCCAATTTATATGGTTGCAATCAAATGCTAACCATCTACATAACAAAACAAATAGTACACTTCATATCAGTTTGATTTTTGTTGCATGCCACTTTCATGGTGTAATTGCAAGCAGTGTAAATACCTCACTACCACAGGGAAAATTAAGACAAAAAGGTACAGACAACAGTCGTGACATCTTGATATGAAACTAACTAGAGAACCCGGAAATGCTTCGCAACTGCTAAATATGTGTGAGAATTGGGTATTCCGAGTCATCTATTCCTCTCCCCTCTCACTACCCATCTCTCCTCCCCCATCCCATTGTTTACGTCTTTCTCCTCCTCCTTCCCCCCCCCTTTCCCCCCATTCTGTCCATCACTTACTCCCCGTTGTCTTTGTCCTCCCTCCACCTTCTCCTACCTCCTCTCTCTCTCTGTCCGCCACCACCTTGCCCCTCTTTATGTTCAACCCCCTCCCCTCTGTCCAGCTTCCCCTTCTCGCTTACCTTGACTCTTGTTTACTGTTACAGCCTATGAAACCTTGACTGGGAATTGTTTTCTGTTTTCTGTTAAAAGCAATAGCGAAAAAGATAACGAAACTGCAAATTTTCAGAGCACAGCATAGTATCTCTCACAGTCGGTTTTAAGAGAAAATCTGTATTGTTGTTTGAAAAATATCTAGTTTTTGTCCGTCTGAAGGTTTATTGGAATACCGTGTAAGTATTTGTAGTAAATTGGCCAAGTATTGCTCCTTACTTTTGGTAACGATGAACATGTACTTGTCTTTATATGGTAACATATATTTTAGATATACATTTGTATACCTATATATCACAAAAATTGCTACCTGTCTCCTTCTGTAAGTTTAATAGAGCATGCTTACAAATTTTGACATAAATCAGTCAAGTACTTTTCTAGGTTTTTAGTGGCAGAATTAAACGTCTTTAAATAGTAGTATAGACGACAGGTTCCCTGCTGAAACTAACATGGCCGTCTTCTTATTAAATATAAGGTTAACTATCAATGGAACAGTGAAATGCATACGCTGGAAACTAGTATGTCCTCATATCGAAGTAAAATGCCCTGCGCTAATAAGCTAAACAAAGACCGAGATCATCACTGCTCCGTACTTCATTTGTGGAAATGGGCTACGCAACAACTTCACAACAGCTCTCGCCAGCCGCTGCTAACTGTCTCCCTACTCTCGCGATTCCTCCTGCCACAGATACAAGGACTTGTGACTCAACAAAAGGAGAGCAGCCCGCTACGGAATGGCCGTTGTTCCCATAAAGGCCGCTTTCTCGACTGCCGTGAGTCCCAAGTGCCCTGGTACTCAGCAGAATGATGCAAAATTCCCTGCTTTTGTTTCCGGACTGAGCTACTCTTACTGTTCAGGATCATCTCGTCCTGCTAAGCACATTTAATGCTTCACTCTTTATTCATGCCAATAACGGACATTACGTTCTTTCATAGCTAAATGGAAAAAATTTAGGAGCTCAACAGAAACAAAAGTAACACTATACATGTCAGACAATCATTCACATTAAAATCTGAGAAAGGACATACATTTGACATAGATGCTAATTCATCACATAGCAAAAATCTCAGTAGAATCTTTTGCGAAATAGTGCAACAGATACAAAATAAAACGTGGCAATGAGTATTAATTACATAAGGCAATAAAATCAAGGAGCTTTTGTGACCAAGTAATGTGATCATTTATGAAAATTTCTTGAAGTTCCTAGAGGAACGTGAGGAAACTGGAGAAGACTAGGTAAAGTCTTCCACTATCTGTACCACAGACCACAAGAGCTCTGTACTGAACACTAAATAAATATGAAACGAAAATGCAGGAGACAATGAACATTGACAATGATCGACCGAATTTGTTACAGATGTGTATCCTTCCTTAAAATAATTGGTGCTTATGCCAGATGTTTTAAACTACTCTTCTGAGAAAATAGTTCTGTGCCCCCTACGACACCAAGAGGGGATCTCCACCAGTCATTATACACGACTGATTAGGGGAACCAGCTTTGGTCGCTGTCTTAAAAAGTCCAAATTTGGCAGGATAGTAGAAGGAGGGAAATGAAGGGACTACTATTTCGGCTCAGGTGCCAACAGGCAATAGCTTAAAAGTAAATGACGGTTAAGTCTTCGAAGCGACTTCATCAGGCTACTCTAGCGACGTATAACCGGGAGCTTTAGTATAACGTCTCCTGGTGGTGTTGGTTGGTAGCACAGTTGCTAACAACATGGTTTCGAAATTTTGCACTCCGTGTTATTAAAAACATATGTGACAGTAAAACTTTTTATGACATCGTGAAATACAGTGGAATTAATCGCAAAGAAAATAATGATTTCTAAACTTATTTAAAACAGGTTTTATCATCGCAACTGAAACGGATTAACACCTTCCAGGGAATTACTATCAACAGTTTCCTTTTGACTCCAAGACGATATTGATACATTTGGTCCTTCAGTCCATTAATAAGTAAATAAATAAATGAGACGGCATCAAAACGAGCACGGAACAGCCAAAAACGCTCGCAGGCTCACACAAAGAACTTATCGTCAGTCTTGCCCCTTGATGCAATAGTTCTCGACACTTAATAATCATTTACAACGTCTAAGACAGAAAAGTAACACATCTCATAACAATACTCAAAAAAGGAAACAGGATTAATACACAGAATTACAGACCCATATCACGAACTTCGAATAGTTATAGGATTTTGGAACATGTACTGTGCTAGAACATTATGAATTACCTCGGGGAAAACTATTTATTGACAAATAGACAGCACGGATTCAGTAAATATAGTTCTTGTGAAACACAACTAGCTCTTTATTCTCACGAAATAGAGAGTGCTGTCGACTGGGTATGTCTCACTGATTCCATATTTTTCGACTTCCAGAAGGTTTTTGACACCGTTCCTCGCAAGTGAATTATAATCAAATTACCTGCATACGGTGTATCGTCTCGGTTATGAGTAGGATTCGTGATTTCCTATCAGAAAGGACACAGTTCTCACAAACTGACGGAAAGCCATTGAGTAAAACACAAGTGATATCTCGTGTTCCCCAAGAAAGTGTTATGGGCCCTCTGTCGTTCCTGTTAAAATAAACTATTTAGGAGTCTATCTGAGCTGCTCTCTTACATTGTTTGGAGCTCGTGATTTCAATTCCCGTCTTGCAAAGTCATCAGATGATCAAAACCAATTGAAAAACTGTTTTGATCAGATATCTGTGTGGTGTTAAATGTGGCAATTGACTCCAAATAACGAAATGTGTTCACTCATCCACACGGGTACTAAAAAGAATTCGCTAATTTTCGGTTGCACGATAAACCATACAAATCTAAATGCTGTCAGTTGAACTAAATACTTGAGGATTAGTATTACGAATAACTTAAATTCGAACGATCATATCGGTTTTGGTGTGGGAAAAGCGAAGAAAAGACTGCGATTTGGTGGGATGACAGAAAATGCAGCAGGTCTACTAAAGAGACTACCCACATTGCAGAGGTTCGAAGAAGAACACCTCGTTTTGAATTATCGCAAAATAGGGGAGATACTGCCACGAATATGAAATGCTAATTGGACTGGCAATCATTGAGTCATTTTCTTTGGGGCAGGAGTTTCTCATGAAATTTCGAGCACGAAATTTCTCCTCCGAATGCAAAAACATTTGGTTGATACCCATCTACTTAGGAAGGATTGATCATCATAATAAAATAAAAGTGATCAGAACTTGCAAGGAAAGATTTAAGTGTCCATTTTTGTCACGGGCTGACCGAGAGCGGAATGGTGGAGAAACAGGTTGACGTAGCTTCGATGAACCCTCTTCCAGGCACTTACTCATGGATTGCAGAGTAATCATGAAGATGTAGATGTAGACGTAAATCTTACGCAAAAATCGCGCCGTTTCAGTACATTTTCGATTCGTGTGGTGGGGAAATTGATCCCTCCTCGTACGAAGGGCTGTTTGTCGATGAAGTCGGAATACCGAGGAGTTCATTAAATGTAATTCTTCTAGAGTGCATATCGTTATGTGAATCCAGTCTTGTATGCTTTCACAGACAGATGAAGAATTACAATTGCGGACTGCAGAAGTGCCCTGTTCTCATTACACAGCAAAGGGAACTCACAGATAAACGGACGCAATTGAAATGTACACCCTGATCCATAATCAACTGCAGGCATCAGCCTTCCAGAAAACGCTTCCATACACGTGGTTTACAGCGAAACTATCGCCATAGCGCAAGGCTGTTCCCCAAATGAGAATCACACAAAGAAATGGTGCCGTGGTATATGAGCCTTCGTGCGTTGCTCGTGGTGCTCCGATTTCTTATGCTTTGAATGTTTTTATGAAAGCACTGGTTCTCCACAAGCACAAATCAAAGCAAAACTTGAAATACTCCAATTTCTATGTTTTTAATTTCCAGTTAATGCTAATTACATAGGTTTATGTAAGATTTGTGATGACAAAATCTATTTTTCATAAGATTTTATTCTTTTGTCAATAACTCAGTTGTATTTTAGAGTGTCACAAAAGATATGGACGTGAAATACTTCAGCCACAACAACAGAAAAACAGATCAGAATGTGGGGTTTAAAATTTTTAAACCGTGCTCTTAGCCACTGCGCTATCGACTCGTTTCGTTTTACGCAACAGGAGTGGACGTTATTTTCTCGAAAATACGTATCCCTTTATTTTCACCCTTCTGTCACACCGCAAAGTTTCGACTGTATCAGGGCACGACCTATGGCGGATTCCCTTGTAAGAATCAGTTCTTCGCTCGTACGTGAAGCGATCAAGCTGTTTGCAGAAAACTGCTCAAAAGTTACTGCATCTGTGTATGAACAGTGGTACCGCGGTCTACAAGAGTAGACGGTGGGACCTGAGAAAGGTGAGCCTCTTCGGAGATGTTGCTTTTCTGTCAAGCTATTCCATATACAACGACAGTAAATTCACTTGCCCGTTGCTCGAGCACTTGGAAATATTTTGCCCATATGCAGGAGGAATCCACGTCCTGTACTTTGGATGATTGTGGATTTAATATCTATTGTGACTTGCAAAGGATGGGTTATCTCCTTCTTTCTGCGGTTACTCCACAACAAAGTCATATAAATAAATACAATTTTAGGGGGTTCATTTAAATCTTTCGTGGTGAGAACATAGTTGACTTTAGCCTACGTAAAATATTTTCTTTACATTGCAGACGGAACTTAGTTGTGTACAAAGAGTGCCTTAAAATTAAACGGAGCAATACCTGTATGTTGAAGCATGTGCACACACACAGGCATTATACAGAAAACATAGTGAGAACACATTGCTCTTCCGCAAGTAGTCACCTCAATTTGTACTCTATAAAGACCCTAACCGTAGATGAGAGGTTGGAAATTGCAGCAAGAGAAGATAATGACGCGACGGTCTCTCTGTGGCGTCCGCCTTGTATGTATATATACATGTACGTATGAGGTGTCCGAAAGATACACCAAAATTTAGGGGCATTTCCATACATCAAAACACGAAAAAAGTGTAGTAAACAGAGAATATAAAGCGCGTACCTCAAGAAATATGAGCACTTCTTCATCTTCGATACAACGAAACACATCTCTTCTACTGCAACCTGTTTGCCTTTCTTGTTTTGTAAGGAGGTAGTATGGAGGAAAACAACAAAAATATCTATTAATCACAGGCTGTAATATACGTATCTTAAGAGTTATGAGCACTTGTTCAATAGAAGAGAAGTGTTTCACACAATCGAAGATGAACACGTTGTCACGGCTTAGAAAATGTGCATTTTATACCTCATGGTTACTAGATTTTTCTTTTGGTTTGGTCAATATCTCTTGCTCCCAAAATATGGAAATCAAAGACCTTGCAGTAGAAGAGATCCGTTTTGCAGCACCGAAGGTAAACAAATGCTCGTACTCTCCAAGGCAAGCATTTTAGAGCCATATTGTATTAGACGTTTTTTACTTCTTTGTGTATGGGCAACCTGCCCCTAAATTTGTTGGTGGTTTATTTGGGACAATCTGTGTCATAATGTCCTTGGTAATTGAGCACGGAATAGTAATACTTCGCTTTAATATGAATGACTAATACCCTGAAAAATAGGTGAAATTTCCACCATGCATATTTCAGATAGGTTAGGTACTGAATCATGCAATGTCGTCTTCGAGGATTATAGAGAGTAACCACCACATTGGCTCCAGCAGATACTCAGTTTGTTAACTCACGATGTAACACCACAGCTCTTATGCTGTATGAATTTATTTTGCTTTTCCTTTATTTAATGTTACGTTGTTGATTTTCTGTAAGTGTGATTGAATCGATAACATAAAATTGTGTACTCTTTTCTTTGTCAAACCTTTGATGTCATGATTTGATTCTATGCAAAGTAGTGTATCTGCAATTTAAATGCTTTGACCCATTTGGAGGGAACAATACTTACTGTATATGATTGTAATTTTGTGTGAATAATTTTTGTAGAAGTGTCAATATGTGAAAATGTTCTGTTTTATTTAATACATTTGGTTGCTATTATGTAAACTGCTGATCCTCACTTAGGAATCTTAGTAGTTTGGTGTATAAGAGGTAGGGTGGTTCCCCTCTGGAACGGAAATGCGTAGCGCGCGCAAATTGTGGTTGGCATAGGTGGAAAAGGTGGAACTGATAGTCAGTCAGGGACGAGCAGTCAGTCGGAGATGAGCCACCAGTCGGAAAGGAGCTACCAGTCTGTGCACTGTCAATGTAAAGGTGCATATCATGCTGATTCAGAGAGAGGCTTTTACTGCTTCTTTCCAATGCCTCGGATGGGTGGATAAATAGCTGGATCTATTCTGGAATTTGTATGAATCATCGCCATGAAGATACGATAAAGTCCGGCAATTCTACCTGTAATTCCACCTACCAACATGCAGTTGCCACCACATTGCGCAATCACTGTAACGTAATACTATATTGATGTACAGTGAAGGATCAGCCTAATGGATGTGTTAGTGTGCTGAAATATAAGGTAATTCATATCGGAATTTATTTACCTACCTTGATTTTACTCCTCATCATAACACCTCTCAGGGTCCTCTCCGTTTGAAGTAAAGTGATTACCGAGTGTCCTTACTGAAAGTACGTTGAAGCCTAGAGCTTTGTTAAATAATGCCTCTTGAACTTATTAGAAAGATAGTTAAAGCTAATGTGGTAACAGAGTGAGTTAAAGCAAATGTTATTTATCCAATAATAATTTTCCTATTGAAACTGCTATTTAAAGTGCTGTTACCAACTTCAAACTTTAGGCTGAGTCTTATAAAGTAAATGATCACGTTGTTGTCTGTGGTAAATTCCAAAAGGTGAGTCAGTTTCTTGCAATTTTGTCAACATTGTGTTTCGTTGTAGTAAAAGTGAGAAAGCTGCAGTTGTGAAACGTTACATTCTCATGTATACTAAGTGTTTGTCTCTTTTGTGTGCATATTAACAGTGTAAAGACCACTCAGTTTGTGTAAGCCTTGAAAGTGATAGTGTTTTTCTGTACGTGTTATAATTTTGCAAATAGTTTTTGGTGCTGCTCCAGTTGTTAGCTTCAATCTTAAAACATATGTGTGTCAGAGTTCATTGCACTCAAGAGTTGCTAAGTCTATGTTGTGTTTGTTGTGTTGTCCATTATAGTTACTTATACCTACTTTCATAAATGAGAATGTTAATCTTTCTCTTGCCTAATTAGGCTGGCGACCGTTTTCCTTATTCTAGGAATAGTATAGCTAGGCAAAATTTTGTTTGTCACTATTCCAACATTTACGTAATTCTTACTTTCATTTCCGATAAGCCACCTCCGTTAGGAACAACACGGTCAAATTAACAAAATTCCTCTCAGAGGGTAACACTGCTCTGTTGCTTTGTGCCATAGTTGCTTTTACAAAATTGCTTTATGTTACAACCTGCTTCTAGCATAGAGGTTATGGTACAGTAGTAGCAAAGAGGGAATGTTATAACGGGACGCCACAACGTTAAGAAGTACTCTTTTAACGGAGGAAATTTTAGTGAACAACGACTATAATTGAGGTCCGTAATATACACACGAACAATGCGTACCTTGATTAAAATTCAGTGCTCCAATTTAGTAATTAGACATAGTACATGAACATTACGTTGCTGAGCGTCATAAACCACTCTGAGGGAAAGAGAGAGAGAGAGAGAGAGAGAGAGAGAGAGAGAGAAAGAGAGAGAGAGAGAGGAAGAGGAAGAGAGAGAGAGAAAAATGTATAAATACAGTCACCCATCAAGTTGCGTAGGACCAAATTGAGGAGCAAATATCCAAGGTTATGGTAAGTGTCAGTACATGAAATTACAACATAAAAGCAATAATAGGTAAAAATAAATGTTTATGAATCCGTTAAAAGTCAGTCCATAACTTTAAGTAAACGCAATCAACAATACAACAAAAATAAGCCTCATTTTTCAAGGAACTCCTGAACAGAATAGGAGTGATCCATGAGGACACTCTCCTTTTTCGATTTGAAAGCGCGTGGATTACTGTTAAGATTTTTGAATTCAAGTAGTAGCTTATTGAAAACGGATGCAGCAATATACTGTACACCATTCAGCCCAAGAGTTAAGGAAGTCCGATCCAAATGATGGGTTGATTTTTGCCGAGTATTAACCGAGTGAGAGCTGTTAATTCTGGGAAATAAACTAATATTATTGACAAGAAATGATAGTAAGGAATATATACATTCAGAGGCCAATGTCAAAATACCCAGATTCGTTAACAGGGGTTGACAAGAGGTTCGTGAACTTACACATCTTATTTCCCGAACCGCCCGTTTCTGAGCCAAAATACCTTTTTAGAATTGGAAGAGTTACCCCAAAATATAATACCATACGACATAAGCTAATGAAAATAGGCAAAGTAGACAAATTTTCGTGTCGAACGATCATTCACTTCAGACACCGTTCGAATAGTAAAAACATGACAGTACTAAGTCTTCGAATAAGATCCTGAATTAAGGCTTTCCACAACAGCTAACTATTTATCTGAATACCTAGAAATGAGAACTGTTCAGTTTCACTAATCATATGCCAGTTCTGTGAAATTAAAACGTCAGGTTTTGTTGAATTGTGTGTCAGGAACTGTAAAAACTGAGTCTTACTGTGATTTAGCGTCAGTTTATGTTCTACAGGCCATGAACTTAGATCATGTACTGCGTTACTTGAAACCGAGCCAATGTTGCACACAACATTCTTTACTACCAAGTTAGTGTCATCAGCAAACAGAAATATTTTAGAGTTACCCATAATACTAGAGGGCATATCAGTTGTATAAATGAGGAACAGGAGTGGCCCCAACACTGATCCCTGGGGCACCCCCCACTTGACTGTACCCCGCTCCTCAGATCCCACATCACAGCCATTATCAACACAGTGAATAATGACCCTTTGCTGTCTGTTGTTAAAGTAAGAGGTGAACAAATTGTGAGCTACTCCCAATAATCCATAAAGGTCCAACTTCTGGAGCAACATTCTTTGATGAACACAATCAAAAGCCTTAGTTAAATCAAAAAATATGTCAAGCGCTTGAAACCTTTTGTTTAACCCATCCAGTACCTCACAGAGAAAAGGGAATATAGCAACTTAGGTGACTAGACCTTACGGCAGTTTCCAATTATTAAATTTAATTAATTGTCATATTTAAAGTCTGCCACTCCAAGGATAAACCGTTTTGAATCAATTACTTCACATGAACTGATTCGTTAGACCCCCTCCAAACATTCCTCCAATTTTTATACCCTATTAACGTCTGTATTTACGTAATCTCTTTTTATCGAGACGAAGGCAGCTCCAGTCTCTAACAGCCGTACTGAAAACGTACTCCAGTATGGTATCAAAGCATCTCCCTAGTGGTAAATATTTTCTGGATTTGTCTCGGCAGTAGATTTCGCAGCCAGAAGTTAAACGGTGGCTCGTCTGTCTTACGACGGATAATAGTGAGATGACTGGCTCTAGATGCATCTGTATTCAGAATAAATCATCTTATGGTGCGCCAAAACAGCTTATTATATATACCAAATCTGTAACGTGATGGCTACCGCATATTCTGAAAAATTGGAGCACACTATTTCCGAGTGCTCTTATGTCCTACAGCTACATCATTTTGAAATAAAGGCTTTGAAGTAATTAAAATTCCAGTCTCTGAGGTGAGGTAAGATAAGCTCATAATCAAAACACTGTCACTCATTCTGCTCAAGAAAATTGAAAATTAAGATGCTACAATTTGATAATAATGGTGGGTGATATTAAATTTAAATTTAAAGGATGTCAGTGTTGTTATACTCTGGAAAAGTCCAGTAAAGGCCCATCGTGCTATTTACAAATTAAATTAAGAGAATGAACATGTAGTGAATACAGTGTCTGAATTTGCACACGTGACGAAGCGCCAGCGTCGTCCTTCTGAAAAAACATCTTGTTCAGTTTATTGAAATCTCCGAAACTGTCGCGTAGATAAATGTTTATAAAGCTACAATAGAGTTCATAGGTTTGGGAAATACAGTGATGTGATATGAAAGTAATGAAGACAGCCCAGATGTCTATGGACATGGACTGGTGTGAGAAAAGAAATAGCTTTGGCTCACGTATCTAAGTATACCTGGAATATTTCTCTAGGATAATACTGGTCAGTATTGGAACCAAGGGACACTGCGGTAATAAGGAGAAGCAGGTTGTCAAGGGAGATGGGAATACGAAAAGTGTGAAGAACCGGAAGAGATGGTATTGAGCAACTATCGATTGTAAAAGAAATGAAAGAAAAGCATGTCTGATTGAGCTCTGTTCGAAACACAAATTGGGTGTAACAAATACACTTTTTCAACATCACACGCCGAAAAGATACACCTGGAAGGTCCCTTGAGATTTAAGAAGTCAACAGTTCGACTGAATTTTAGTTGCCACATTTTACAAACCAAGTTAAAGACTGCAGGAGCTATCCAGCTCCAAATACAGACACTAACCACAACCCGTCATGACGAAATGTTAAGTCAAATTAAATATCTGAAGAAATGACAGTAAAGCAGTTATGGTAAATAATGAAACTGAACAGTGAAGGACTGACAAGGTATTATGCCCACGAAACAGACAACTTAAATAAATATTTGCAGCACGTTGGACTAAAAGAACAATGGGAATAAATTAAATGTGGCATTCATAAAGCAGCAGAAAAGATAGTTGGGAAAACTGTATCCAAAGACGAAATTAATTACAACAAATGTTATTCAGCTTATAAAGAAACAGAAGACTATGCCAAAACGTAGTTGATGAAAATTAAAAATCTGAATACAGGAGACTGAGGAACTCAGTCAGTAGAGAAGCAGAAACGTAAAATAAAGTTTTCTTGAGGAAATGTGCACAGAAGTGAAAGAAATTATGCGAAATGCAAGAACAAAGTAATACAGTCTAAATAACAGCAAACAAACTTTTGACAAACGGAAAACCATAGTATCGGGTATCGCAGAAAACAAAAGTGGAAAAATGCTATTTGTGAAGACGAGTTAGAAATGGAAACAATAAATTGGGAAATTTCTTACGGAGGGGCACCTCTATCGGAGGATGTAACACGGTAAAAAAGGGTAAAAAAGAATTGCAGAAAGCTCTCAAAGACTTATGGAGCAGGAATCAATGGTTATTAATGAAATTCGTGCAGAACTAATCAACATTACTAGCATGACAGTGATACTATGGGTGCTAATTACGTCTTTCTATAATACTGGAGAGATACCAAGCGACTTCCATATATACTTTATAGTTTTCAAACCGAAAAAGGGGGAATCACGAAAAGTGAGGAGTGGCCAACCTTAAGCCTGATATCACATGTATCAAAAATTCCCACAATATAATTCTGAGAATAGTTGAAAAGAACGTGCAGGATATTTTGAGTGAAGATCAATTTGAATTAAAGACGGTATTATAACCAAGAAAGGCGAATCTGTCGATGAAGGGTTCTCATCCTAAATCAATTACAGGAGAATCAACTGTCGACTGTCTAGAACTGCAGGAAGAATGTGATAATGTTATTTGGCTGTAGACATTTCGAGTGCTGAAGAAAGCGGGTATAATTAAAAAAAAAAAAAAAAAACAGAAATAGTTCATCGTTACCCAGCGTCTTTAAGAGCAAGTTTGATGTGATTAGGAAATCTAATAGAGAACTAGAATCAAAGTTCTGGAGAGGCATGGGACACGGTTATGCTATCTTCTCTCTTACGTTCATTGCTAGCATCCAGGTAGGTGTAGATAAAGTTCTTCGAGAAGTATCTCAAGTTGGGATAAAAATTTGTGGGCAGAAGACAGACATGCAGCATTGCGGAGGTGATATTGCTAAGATCACAGAGACGAAAGAAGACCTAAATAAGGTCCTCAGCACAATGGTGACAATGTTCTGTAATCAGTATGGTATGAGAATGAACAATGAGTGAATGAAGTGGTGTATGCAGTACTGAGCAAGAATGTGAATATCTAAAAACGATATTTGGAAAAGTGATCTGGAAGTCATACAGAAATTAACCTATTTGGGAAGAAGAATCACAAGGAGTGGTAGAGGACGGGTCTAAATTATGAGAGAAATAGTGCTGGCCAAAATTTCATTTAATTTGAGAAATAACTTACATAGTCAGAAAATCAGTCTTGAAATAAGCAAACGGAGCATTAATGCAACAGGAAAGATAGAGAGAAGACAGTTACAGGCCCAGGAGATTTCGTACTGGAGAGATAGAGGTACCAATGAAATGATGCTACGAAGAATGCGGGAAACCAGTTCTCTCTGGATGCACATCCATAACAGAAAAGGGAAATAATTACTACAAATTTAAAGACACTGTTGTGCCACAGTTCCGTTTGGTGAAGCATACAACTCTTGTGTCCGACTCAACAAAACGATATTGACAACATTGACCATGTAAACTGAATTCAGTAGCAAATATGCTTTCCACCCGTAAAATAGAAGGTCTACTGTAAAATCCAACTGTTCGGAAATTAAAAAATTGTGTGACGCAAGACTCCTCAGTAAGTAGGTACACAGGTGTAAGAAAATGTATTCAGTAAGCTGACATTGCAGAATACGCAACCCAAGGCCCATGAAAGGAGGAGTTGCTACACATGACAGCACCGTCTGAGCTTGTGGACGCTCTGGCGTGACGGAAAAGCTGGGGAAAATGATGTCATGGTCGTCCAAGTTAACAACTGCAGTCGTTAACTAGCACCCTTTGGTATGTACAGTCTGTGCCATCTCCGCATGTCACCATGGTCTGAAGACGCTCGTATCTGACGGAAAATGGTTCGAGAAAAAATGGATTTTGGTTGCGATCTAGAATGTTTTAATTATACTATCTACTTTGGTTACTGTCCCACTTTCCAGGAGCACGTACGTAAATTGGGGCAAATAAGAAGCTTTTCAGAGAAGAAATAGTAATTATAAAGGGAAAAGGAACTATACTAAGCTTATGTCGAAACACAATTTTTTAAATTCCGAACAGTTGGGTTTTACAATAGGCCTACTGTTTCACGAGTGGTAAGCACATCTGCCACTGAATCCAGTTTACATGGTCAATGTTGTCGATATCGTTCACACCTACAAAAGCAAAAGCATCTGTACATACTTTATAATTTCGACACCTGAATAAAGTTAGAAATGAAGAATTATCTTTATTTTTATACTCTGATATTTTTTGTCTTTTATGACTGTCCGTGTAGCTCCAGAGGCATCGCACTGTACATATGGATACACGTTTTGCTACAAAAAAGTCAATTTTATAACTGTAAATACTAGTTTGTAAGGTGTCACTTAGATTATGGACCCCTTAGTGAGCAGCTCGAGGTGTATTCACTATTGCGGCACGGGACAAACTTGGCATTAAATCAGGAGTTTACAGAATTACTTGTAACGACTGCCCCAGACAGGTAGACCCAAAACGTTTGATGTAAACATCACATGCTACGTAAACATGGGTAAAACGTGTACAATTCCATGTTTGCTGAACATCCATTGCTCTTACAGCATACGCCACGTAAACTGGATGACGTGGAATTGCTACACGAAGTGAGTAAGGGTTATAAACTGGACCTGTTCGAGGAATTAGAAATTTTCAAACATCTGTCTCAAAAAGATGAATTTATTCTTAACGAACAGGTGCAGCTTAGAAACAAATTTTTTTTTGGATAGTTTCAAATCCCTTCTTGCTCTAACGTAATATAGTCTGGCTGACTAGAAGCTAGTTTTCTTGGCTGTTGATGCTGGTGAGATGGTCCTTCCCAGTCTAATTGGGATTTTACGTACTTTTGATGATTGTTGTTCGCTGTTTCCGATATGTATGTGTGGTTTAAATGATTCTGTTTTGTTTTTCATTCATGACGACAGATGGTTTCGATTTACTACAACATTTTAATCGATTTCGCTAATATGTATCCTAGTCTTTAATTTGAGCGAGATTCTCGCGCATAACACTAGTGCCCTCTCTCGTTAGATGTGTTCCTTAGCGGAAGTTTCACCTGCTTGACACTAGGACACAGGCAAATAGGTGTTCATATTTTCTATTGTATGTAGGTGTTTTAAATAGTCCTGATACGTTTTATTTATTAAGACAGAGGGTTTGAATTAAAACAACCTTTAAAATTTTGACGCCCATGAGTATGTATCCATGGGTTTTAATGTGCACGAGTATCTCCCGCATACCACAAGTGCCCTCCCTCGTTGAAACTGTCTGCCCTAGTGCTCCCACACCCTCTTCACTCTAGTTCACAGGCTAAGTACTGATAATATGCCGTGTTTACATCGACCATCTCTTCGTAATTATGCTGTACACATGGAAGCGATATTTTAATTTTAACTACTGACGACGGTTTTGGCACGATTGTTTTATGCATCTCCACTGCAGGATGTGATTTTAATAAGTGACTAAAAGTTTTTGTGCTTCTAACTACTTTGGTAATTTTTACGGTTACGTAAGGCTATTAGTGCTTTCTTCTTCTATCTCAGTTATGTTGCTAAGTTTTTTGCTAATGAAGGTGTCTTCCTGATCAGATGTATTTTTGCTTCTGATGAAGGTATATTTAGATATACCGAAACCGTGGTCGAGGATTTCAATAAATCTTTATCCTGCAACTGTTTGGTTGTTACCATTAACCGTAAAGATTTTCAACAGTTGCTGCTTCAGCCATGTTTGAACTTTCGAAGTATTTATAAAGTATTAATTATCATCTCTCTCTCTCTCTCTCTCTCTCTCTCTCTCTCTTCCCAAATCCCAATAAAAATCGAGCTGCGATCATAAACATTGGTACTGTTGTTGTGCACATATTCACGCTACAGTGGGTTACTTTCCCAGCAATGGATGACATGGCAGCTCGGCTGTAGAAAAACTGGCTGTTAACGTTCCATCACGAGAGTCACACGTTGTCATTCTGCGAACGGCCGTCACGCAATGGTTTCTTCATCCGTGAAAGGAGAAAGAAGTCGCAGGGTAGAAAATCAGGAGGTTGCGAGAACTCCTCTCCGTCCGAGCAGGCCTTGAAAGGCCCAACGGTACCGACCGGCCATCGTATCATCGTCTGCCCACGGGCGTCACCGGATGCGGACATGGAGGGGCACGTGGTCAGTACAACGCTCTCCCGGTCGTATGTCAGTTTACAAGACCGGAGTCGCTACTTCTCAATCAAGTAGCTCCTCACTTTGCCTCACAAGGGGTGAGAACACCCCGTTTGCCAACAGCGCTCGCCAGACCGGATAGTCACCTGTCCAAGTGCTAGCCCAGCCCGACAGCGCTTAACTTCGGTGATCTGATGGGAACCGGTGTTACAACTGCGGCAAGGCCGTTGGCAGGATGCGAAAGGGGGAGTCAAAATACGAGGACTGACTGAAGCAGCATGTATGACCAGGTCCTGCATACAGTGAGTTGGAGCGCTACTGTCCTACAGCAGATACACCCCTCTTTGATAGCTTCTAGTGGTGTTTGACTGTCTCCTACAAAGTTCTAAGCAATTTCAGTAGAATGCTCCTGCAACGATCCGTCCCTAACGAACATAGTCTGTTGGCACCACTACATGGAAGCCCCAGAACTTCTCGATAATGGTTGACTCTTCACCTTTTTTGCAGTGATAGGTCCATACGTATCACTTGCTTCCTTTGTTCCTTTGTCTCGAAACAACAGCGATTGAGTAGCTAAAGAAGTCATCTGAAGTGTCCTGACACAGCTGCAAAATTTACGCTGCTGTCTGGTTGAATAGGTATGAGCAGTCACGGAATCCAGCAAGGGACAAACTGAATTGTGCGCGAAATGTCGTAGAAGATTCGAGAACTAAGCTATGACTGATGCTCACTTTTATTTCGACTCTTCCAACGGCGTTCTATGGCACTATGTTGTGGAGATTTAAATGTATACCTGTACTGTAGGGATGTACTCGTATCTATAATCAAACAAATATTAATTGCGTAACTTTTATTTATTAAAATTTTGTCTAACACTTCGTACGTCTGATTTGTCAGATGCTAGTCACGTGGGACCATTGAGGTCTTACGTGTATTGAGCATAGTCCACACAAACCCATTGATTCCTTATACGCATAACAGCTGACGTTGCTAGGCGGGGTCGCGTCAGAGATATGAAGGTCAACTTTCTTTTCAATGGGGTGCTATAGTTTGGTACTTATTTTCTGATAGCGGGTATCGAGACGAATCCAATGATGTGTAACAGTAAGGTCTTTGAAGGTCAACGAAGGTCAAAAAGTTGGCATGAACGTCAATTTACAGAAGGTTTCGAAGTGATGACCATTGGTATCAATGTTGTCCTGCAATCTTCTTATCATCGACTGAATGCTATTCCTTATCACTTCGGCACCTATCGAAGGACAAGCTCTGACAATTCTCTCTCGTATATCGTGCAAATTTTAAAACTCGCCGAATACGGCGTATCCATCTAACGTGCCATTGACATGTAAACACGATTCGACGGTTTCGCAATACAACACTAATAGGAATGGTCAGACTGGTATCGTCTAATCAAGCGAACGTGAATGATGTATTTCTTCGAAGAAAAAATCCATATGCTTCTCATTTACGGAAAATGCCAACGAAATACAAGGGAGCTAGAGATTTATACGCTGAAAGGTATCCTCAACGTACTCACTCTACGCGTCGTACATTTAAATATGTGTATCTTAAATTCAGAACAACTGAAACTTTAACGCATCGGAAACATATCCGGCAAAGGAAAGTTACTAACGAGGAAACGGAAATTGGTACTCTTGACACTGTGGTTCGTGGTTCGAGATCCTTGTGTTAGTTTCCGTCAAATAGCAACGGAATCTGGCATGATCCAGACTAATGTTGTTCGTGTTCTGCATCGTCATAAATATCATCCTTACCATATCAGTATCCACCAAGAATTAACTGGCACGGATTGTATGAGTCACACTTAATTCTGCCGATGAACTCAACTTCAGTTTCAGAGAGATGACGCAAGTATAATTTGATTTTATTTACTGACGACGCTATATTTGCGAACCATGGTAATGTTAATTTGCATAACATGCATTATTGGCGAACTGAAAATCCATGTTGGCTGCGGCAGGTTGCACACCAAAAACCGTGGTCGGTGAATGTATGGTGTGGGATTTTGGAGGACAGAATTATAGGCTCCTATCTGATCGAAGGAAATCTTAATGGTAGGAAGACCAAAAAATTCCTGCAAAAAACATTAGGTCTTTTATTGGCGGAAATAGCTTTAGGAACAAGGAACAGAATGTGATAGCAACACGATGAGTGACCGACACATTTTTCGCTGATGGCTAGAAATGAGTTGGATAGGCAATTACCAAATCATTGGATTGGACGTGGAGGAGATGTGTCGAGGCGGCTCGTTCGCCAGACTTAAACGCCTCTGGATTTTTTTACTGTGGCGATTCGTGAAATACATTGTTTATAAAGACCTTCCAACAACACCTGAAGGTATGGGAGAGAGAATTGTCATTGAATGTGCTTCGATATACGTCAATGTGATAAGGAATACAACTCAATCCATGATGAGAAGATTTCAGCACTGCGTTGATACCAATGGTCATCACTCCGAACATCTTCTGGAAATAGACATTCATGCCACCTTTGTGACCTTCATTGACCTTCAAAGACCTTACTGTTGCTCATCATTTGATTTGTCTCGAAAGCCGCTATCAGAAAATAAGTGCCAAAATATAGCATCCCATTTAAAAAAAACAAAGTTGAGCTTCATATCTCTAAAGCGACCCCATTTAGCAACAAAAAACCAGCGTCATATTATGGCCCCCGTTGTTCCACTCAATTTTTGTTCCACAAACTTTTCAACTCCTATCATACTTTCTTGGTGGCAAAAGTTAGTGACTCACCCTGTATAAACCAATGTTCTAACTTCAATCTTCAAAATGTTGGTGAGAAACTTTTAGAATTCAAAAATGAATTAGCTAATGATATTTCATATGAAGCGGTGTCACCAGTACTGAAACCGCTTTGTAATCACGTTTGGTAAGAGTCTTTCCTACTAGCCAGGATGGACGCTTCTGTCCAGAATGAAATTTGCAGCAACACTGGGTTGGGACCTTGCAGTACCACTGCAAGCAGAGTGTCAAGAAAGCTCATTTAGTATCGACATCATTTATTCAAGAGTTAGATGTCTTCGTCCAGGTGGCATGAATGGTCATTGAGCCAGCAGTGTGCTCCCTCAGAATAACACGTTGTTAAGCAAACGTGGAGCCGTGGCGACGTGTGTTTATGCTGCAACAGAGGAGCACTGCCAAAGCGGAATAGTAATGGTCGGTGAAATGGTCTTGCTGACGCCAAGATGACGTCAACCTGGCAGCCTGTAAGCTTGCGCTAGACTGCAGGGAGCTTCATAGCAACTGGCTGCAGTCTACCTTAGGAATAGCTTAGTGTCAGAGGATGACATCCGGGAAGCGACCTCCACTCGGTGGCATAGGCCCTGGAGACCCAGAACTATCAAGTGGAACTGACAGCTTGTACTCCAGCGATTTCGTCTACCTGATGAAGCTGCTAGGTAATGTTGAAGCTGCTCGCTTGTCTATAGGACAATCGACTTTCGTGGAGACTGTCGCAGTCCAATGCTGTTAATGGCTGAGCAGGAAGCACTTACAGTCGTGTGTGGCCTGCTGTGTTGAAACAAAGTCATCACATACGTAGCTGTGGAAGCTCAGCATTATGCTATGGTATGTGGATACTTTGCCTGCCACTACAATAGACTGCTTTGCTGCACACTGCTATGCCTGTATTATTGTAACAATACTTCACACGTGGCTCACATCTTCTCCTGCACCGACATTTACACTTTTATATGTTGCCCTTTCCTGCACAATGCATCACACGGTCTATGGTCACTGCTTCACCCACCCTGTTGAAAAGCTGTTGTTGACCCACTGGTTTGGTAGGTAGTGGATAGGAAATTCGAATGGATGGATGGACGCGACGATGAACAGAAGGTGGACCAGGTTTAGGGCATTTCCCGAATACGCTGATAGCTTCTGCAGTTTTGTTGAACGTGCTGAAACATTTTTTCCCACACTGATTTACCAGCCGGCCGCTGTGGCCGAGCGGTTCTAGGCATTTCAGTCCGGAACCACGCTGCTGTTACGGACGCATGTTCGAATCCTGCCTCGGGCATTGCGGGCATGGATGTGTGTGATGTCCTTAGGTTAGTTAGGTTTAAGTAGTTCTAAGCCTATGGGACTGATGACCTCAGATGTTAGATCCCGTAGTGCTTAGAGCCATTTGAACCATTTCAACTGATTTACCCTTTGCATGTCAACAAAAAGGTTGTAGAGATAAATATGGTGGCGTCTAGTGGGTTATTCAGGTAGCTTAGATTTCCTGCTAGCAGTGTCTCTAAACGATTGTCAGGTAAATATAGCAGAGGATACATTAGCCTTAGAGCTGTAGTTGCTGTTATTATCGGTGGAAACCGAAATTCTGAGCTGAGATGTCACATTTGTGATGACAGCTTCGATCGAGTCATGCACAGAGTATAACCTGAGGTCCTACTGTCTGAAAATATCGTCGCATTGTAAGGTTGCACTGTAGACACCCTCCTGCGGATATTCATCCCCAGGCATAGCCCTAACTCAAGCGTCTCTAAGACGGTTTGCTCCACCATGGAGAAACATATCTTCATCTGCTTTCTCTGACATCAGCGCAAAGGCTGCGTCTTAATGATGAAGCACTCTTTTCTTTCCGCCTTACCCTAAAACGAACGTGCATAATTCATTGCACACTAAAACAATCCAACTGTCAGAATCTTCCCAACAATATATCACATACCAACTGTGAGTTACTATATGTGTTCGTGTTCCTTCTAAAAGCACAATCAGACGGTCAACAGTTCCTACGGTAAATCTGTTCCTTATATTGAACTCATCTTAACTATGTACATCCGTATCGCTCTCCTCCTCAGTATGTGCAACTATTTCCTGATAATTAGCATGGCTGTACAGGACAACTGTAACACAAGCGCTTACTCTTTCTCTGAATGCCCCTGCTATTTCTGTAATTCTCCCCTTATTCCTGTCCCTCTCTACGTCGGCATAGCTCTCGGTATTAGTGCTTATGGCTACGTGCTTTTTAAATTGCACAGGACCAGTTTGCTGTATTCGCCATGACATCTTTCTTTCCTTTCTATCCCCTTTCCCCCTCCTTTGAGAGCGATGCCCAAAACTGAGGTGTTCAAGAGTCCAGGATGCTCCAAAAGGGCTCAATGCACCATTGTGGGTAACTGTTGTTCGAGCAGGAAGCTACAGTTTAACAGTTATTTTTGAAGTCACCTACACCACCTGGTATGGACTTTGATAACAAGTATAATTCTTTTTCCTGGTTCTGATCAGGAGGAAAGGGTTGATCAAGATCACCCACTGCCCTACACGGTACCTAAGTAATGTAGCATTCCATTGCCTCATTCGCTTTCGTCGTTCGACGGCTTATTTATTCACTCTTGGCACTTGACTCAATGCTGTCAGAAAGGTTTTCGCGGAATTACGTACCGATCCCCAGAATTCTCCTACTGTGGGCTTCACTGTCTCAAATGGTGATGGCATCCTCCATACACAATCTCGTATGGTTATGGATCCATACTCTGATCAACATTAGAATTATACACTGCCAGTATGTGAGGTAATGGCATATCTCCCTCATTATTATCTTCGCTATTGTCTGGTGATATTGTTTCAATGCTTCATTTTCTCGTGGGTGTAACACACTCATCGATTTAATAATTGGCAATAAACGGTGAAACTGCTTCGTTAATTTCCACTTGAAGTTAATGTCTTGATCTGTAATCAACTTTTGTGGATACCGAATTTCAATAACCAATTATTAACCTTGGCCTGTTCCTCTTCGTTAGCTTTCTGATTTGAAATACTATCTACACAGTGAAAAAAGTGATCTATTGTCGTTAAAACATAACAGATTACTGCTGGTATTTTAACAAAAGTACTAGAAATGCCCAAACTGATCATCTCAAATGGTTTACCGTCCTCCAGTAATGTGTGCAGCAGAATAAATGATGATTGAATGATCAAACCATTTGTTAGAAGCGAAGCTGTCTTAACCATCACCAAGGCGTGGGTAAAATCTAAACTATGTAGGTTGATCAGGAGGTAGTAAGTAGAATATTGGACTAACATCTAAAAACAACAACGTGATAAATGGTGCCAAAATCATGATTTAAGGCAAATTCTGCTAACTTGGGACTGAAAGGGAGACAGATTAAACTCATGGTAGGTGTAATGACTGGCTATGCGAACTTCAGGAAATACCTGAACAGGGCCGGTATAGAAAAAGAAGCCCCAAAGTGTAGACTATATTATGTGGGGGATGAAACAGCGTCACATTAAATTTTCCGATGAGAAGCGCTGGAGACCAAAAGACGCAAAATGTTTTGCTCACTATTTTCTGAAGAGAATGAGTCTAACAAAGACCTAGTGTGACTAGTGGCAGGGAGAGAAACCGTACAATAAAATTAGTTTCAGTACGGACAACAGGGGGCAAAGCCTACTGTTGTTTTATATCCTTGAGTACATAAAAGACATCATCAATGCGCCATCGTACTATTGTGTTGTAATTATCCCCTTAGCGATCTCTCTGCACTGGTGCTCAATGTAACCCACAGACTAACCCACAAATTTTATAGTCCATAATGTGGGAAGACATCTCAATTTTTCTGAATTTTTGAAAAATGCATCTGCATTGCCCACAATCTCTTACGTTTGGCTTTTCTATAGATGCAGATCTTTTCGAGTTAATTACTTACACATTAATCCATTTCACTTTAGGTCCCTTCCTTAACGCAAGTTGGATCGTAAGATGATGTAATTAATCACACGTGGGAAACACAACGAACTTTTTTTTAAAATTCTGAATTCACATAACAGAAATTTACAAATAGTGGTGCGCCGAATCCTAACATGAGGAAGAGAATAAATGACACATGGTACCCTGGTCGCTCCTCTGACACCCATTCTGTAAATGAATCTGGCATTTATGGAATATCTCTTGCCCAGCGCAAAGTCTCAAGCGAATGGAAAAAGGTGCACGTGACTTCTGTATATAAGGAACATAAAAGAATGGACCCATCAAATTAAGAAGAATATCTTCAACAGAGCAAACTTTAAAGTCACGGTAGCCACAGTCCGGATATATCATTTTGAAGTAATAAAACCTCTCTAGCTGTAAGTCCTTTAATTATAGACACGGCTGGTTCCGCAGCATTTTAACTGAATCATCAGATGCAATAAAATCAAGTAATAGTCTTATCGAGAAAAGAGAACAGAATGACATTCTGTTCATAGCAGCTGCGTGTCGACACGACACCTCTTATAGCATAACCCAGTGCGCGCGCTTGCTGTGGGAAAACGGGGAGCCATTAGCTGCTCAAATTTCGCATTATTCCATAGATGATCATATAAGGTCTGCGATTTGAAGACTATTCTGGTATATGAGGACCTCATTAGCTCACCAGATACTGTTACTGATGGTATAACTGGAGCGTTAGATGTTATTTTGTGTTTGACGTTCGTTACTTAGTGAAAAATTGTTGACAATGAACATTAGATCATCCCATTTACTGTTCACGATATGAACATGACTTGATTTTATTTCACCCGTTGATGCAACTAAAATGCTGCGAAACCGGTCGAGCCTATAAATAAAGAACTTACAGCTAATGCAGTCTTACCTTTTCAAAACAATATCTTTATCTTCGGTTTTCTGAAGAATTATATAGTACATTGTCTTTGAGACAGGAAAGTTTTGCCTGCATATCAACACGGATTTAGAAATCACCACTCGTGAAAAAATTAGCTTGCGTTTTTCTCACGTAATATTTTGGGAACCATGGGTGAAGGACAATATGCAGAGCCCTATTCCTAGATATCCGGAAATCGTTTGACAAGTTGTCCATGCAGACTGTTAACATAGGTCCGAGCATATGGAATATGTGAGTGCCTCGAAGGTTTCTTAAGCTAGTATGTTGTCCTCGACAGCGAGTGTTTATCAGAAACAAAGGTATCGTGAGACGTGCTCCAGGGACTATAGAAGTGTACAGGATGACTTAGATTTTCTATCTGGTGTGATGAATGGCAGCTTCCACTAAATCTAGAAAAATGCAGACGAGTAGGAAAACGATTCTGTTAAAATTATTAGTAGTGAGCTACTTGAAACAGTCATGTCGATTAAATATCTAGGGGTTGAAATGCCTGGGCTAGCAGGCCGGAGCGGATAAGGTTGTGGAAAGGGGCCAAAATAGGTTGCTGTCAGTTGCACTCAACATACAAACTTTATTTATCAACTCACAATATTACAACAAGAATGCAAAACACACAAAACTTTAATCTACCTCCTTCATTATATCGACTTAAGGCCACACTTATAATGTACTACATAAGGCCTACGCAAAGTTGAAATACAAGGTTCTTCTGGAGGTTTCATCCAAGAATATTTTCTAAATCTTCAATCTAATTGGCCTTAGCAATCTAATTTTCATGTTACTTGGCTGGAGGTCGCATATGAAGCAATAAGAAGAGTTTCAATCAAAAGGCAGAAGGCCTTATCTTAAAACACTGAATGCAAAATTCGGCTGAAGGTCCATACAAAAGCATCACAATCTTATGCCCTAGGGGCAAAACAAGAACATTAATTTAAGAGATATTAAACTCGGCTGAAGGCCACACATCAACAAAATAACTAAAACTGAAACAGGGAAGTTACTCTGTAACAGGCACGGAACGGTGCTCAGAAGTTTCCAAGGGTCGGCCTGGAATTGTAACACTAACGCCTGTTTAGGCGAGACAGACAGCCTCTCCAACAATCTCTAAATCTGAAGGCCACCCAACCGGCAGAGAGCCGACGAACCAACCAAATACCTGATTTCGGTCACCAGGCCAAAAACACCACAACCAAAATGCCAGCTAGGCGAAGAGACCAGTAACACTCGTCTTCAAATATTGGTTTGTTAATAAGCCAAGGCACAATAACTACTGACATGCATGAACACCGCAACGGGTGTGGAACTACACGCCGTGGCGGACAGCATCAACACGGTAAGAAAACACTCATTCGCTTCTCTGTCGCAGCCGACCAACTGACTACTGCAGTACACAGACAGCATTACAGCATTTAAAGCATTGCTCAGTGGAACTGACACAGGGTACACACTGTTGCAGGAAACACTGCCACATGAAACTCGAACACTCTTAAGACGAATCACTGATGAACAACTACAACAAATCACCGGCGGACACACAAACAAACCGGAAGGACCGACGGTGACGAAACACACGTCGTCTGACCAGACGACCGACCAACAACCAACAAAGGTCGTTGGCACTCAAACCATGTGTGTCCGCTGTTCGTCGCGAACTGGGAGACACGGCGAACTAGTCACACTGGCTCGGACCCAATCATACAGAGGTAACTCCTGCCCATTCGCAACAACGTCTCCGAAGAAGAAGGAACCGAGCCACGTCCAGCAAGATTACCGAGTGACGAAGCCAGAAACGGACAAAAGACCAAACACACGTCACCTAAAGAGGCGACCAACTGAATGACCTACCAACGGTCGATCACGCTGCGATCTCCGTACGTCGGACAGTTCATCCCGTGTCGCGAGCGGTCGGCGAGTACTGGCCGTCCGCGCCTCCCTAGCGCTCCGTCCCCGACCGCTGCTACGTCCCGACTGCACTTCTGCCGCGTTCCAACTCCAACCGCTCCAGGTCCGATCTCCACATACGACACACCATGACCGGGAAGTTATAGCCGTCCAGCAACGATAATGCGGCAGGGCCAAAATCGATACGTGCTGCTGCAGCCACTGACGGGCAGGCAAGACAGTAATTCAGTGACGCCAGTAACTAAAATTTAAAATTACGAGGCGGCCGTACGATAAAACAAGATGCTACATAATAGATGGCACAATCATGAGCTACGCGCGGCTCAGGGGTGAGATTGCAAAGCTGTGTTCAATGCAAGGAGCACGTGAGGAAGGTAGCAGGGAAGGTGAAAGTTTGACTTAAGTTTATTGGGAAATTTTAAGCAAGTTCTTGTACACTCTGTCCCAAGGAGAACGATAAATATTTAGGGATACGACACGAACTATTCTTCGAAGAAAAAATGTCTAGTAACATCGGCTTTAAAATGAATACTTTAAGAGCTGACTGCATTTATTGATCTTCGATACTGTGAAACAAATCTCTTCTATAGCAGGTTCTTCGTTTTTCATATTTTGGGAAGAGGTAGTGTGGACCAAAACAAGAAAAAAGTGTCTAGTAAACATATGCTCTGAAATGCATGTTTTAACTGCCATGAGCAGTTGTTCAGCAGAAGAGACGTGTTTTGTAATAGCGCAGATGAATAACTTTTTTACTTCGAATGATTGTTTTTGTCATGCCCCTAAATATTTACACCCCATATAGGACACGTTGTATATAGGAGACCATGTACTGTACATTAGTGCGACCCATTCCTGAATACTGCTCGGGTGTTAGAGAATACAACCAGGTCGGATTAAAGGAATATGTCTAAGGAATTCAGAGGCGAAGCGCTAGATCCGATGCCGATATTTCTATCCACACTCGAGTATTACGGAGATGCTTCGTGAACTCAAATGGAAATCACTGCAGGGATGATTACGTTCTTTTCACGAAACAATATTAAGAAAATTTAGTGAACCATAATTTGTAGCTGATTGCAGAACGATACTGCTTCCGTCAACGCACGTTTCGTGTAGCAACCGCAGACACTGAGGTGACTAAAGTCATGGGATGGCGATAAGCACATATACAGATGGCGGTAGTATCGCGTGCACAACGTATAGAAAGGGCAGTGCATTGGCGGAGCTGTCATTTTCCCTCAGATGATTCAAGTGAAAAGCCTTCCGACGTGATTACGGTCGCCCAACGGCAATTAACAGACTTTTGTAGCAAAATGGTAGTTGGTACTAGACGGATGCGACATTTCATTTCGGAAATTCCATACTCTGAGGTTCACATAGTCAAGAGTGTGCCAAGAATACCAGATTTCGGGCCTTACATCTCAACGCAGTGGCCGATGGCCTTCACGTGAGGACCGAAAGCAGCGGCGTTTGCATAGAGTTGTTAGTGTTCAGAGACAAGCAACACTGCGTGAAATGACCGCAGCGACCATTGCAGGAAGCACGGCGAGCGTGTCGGCTAGGATGATGCTACGAAATTTGGCTTTATTGGGCCATGGCAGCAGACGAATGATATGAATGCCATTGCTAACAGCACGACACCGTGTGTAGCATCTCCCCTGGATTCGTAACCATATTGGACTGAAAAACCGTGGTCTGTTCGGATGAGTCTCGATCAGTTGGTAAGAGCTGATGGTACAGCTAGAGTGTGGCGCGGACCCAGGTTATCAACAAGGCACTATGCAAGCTGGTGGTGGCTCCGTAATGGTGTGGGCTGTGCATACATAGGTTACTGACTGCAAACGGCTATGTTCGGCTGCTTGGAGACCAGTTTCAACCATTCATGAACTTCATGTACCCAAACAATGATGGATTTTTTATGAATGAGAATGTGCCATGTATCTGGGTCACAATTGTTCGTAATTGGTTTAAAGGATACTCTCGACAATTCGAGAGATTGTTTTGCCCTCCCAGATCGCCCGAAATGAATTCTGTCGATCATTTATGGGGTATAATCTAAAGGTCAGTTCGTGTTTAAAATCCTGTACCGGAATGACTTTCGCATCTATGAACGGCTGTAGTGGTAGCGTGGCTCAATAGTTCTGCAGGAGACTTCCAAAGACATCTTGAGTCCATGCCATGTAGAGTTTCTGCCCTATGCTGGGTAAAAGGAGGGCTGAAAGCATATTGGGAGATGTGTCATGACTTTTTTAACATCCGTGTAAGACCAGAGAAATTAGGGCTCGTACTGAGCCATATAGACAATAGTGGAACAAGAAATAAAATGCCTAATGGTGGTACAAGGTATTCGCTGCCACGTTCCTTACCATTATTTGCAGAGTATTTATGTAGATGTGCATGTGTGCCTGCATTTTCTGTGTGGGCTACCAATATATAGTCTTCGGTCAAGAAACTGTTCTCTATAACAGCTATTGGGTTTATGTACACCAAATTAGTAGACGGAAATACAAGTGCATACGAGATTTAGTCGTTATGTTGCAAATGTAAGTGACGTGTACAAGGCTATGAGTTCAAATGGTTCAATTGGCTCTGAGCACTATGGTACTTAACAGCTGAGGTCATCAATCCCCCAGAACTTAGAACTACTTGAACCTAACTAACCTAAGAACATCACACACTTCCATCCCCGAGGCAGTATTCGAACCTGCGACGGTAGCGGTCGCGCAGTTCCAGACTGAAGCGCCTAGAACTGCTCGGAAGGCAATGAGTCTTTTTATGTTTGCTATCTCAGTTGTCTCAAACTACACAAATGGAATTTTCATATCGCAGCTGTTTTCATTGGACAGCAATGTCCGAATAAAACTCCCATCCATATCTAGGAAAACACCGCAGTATGGCAGCACGCATTCCTGTCTGTACAGCACCAGTTTTCGCTCTGCCTTCGGTGGCGAGGACTATACGCCAGCAGGGTAGGCCACCCACCGCACAGAGCAAAATTAATTTTCCGCCGCATAGCTACGGCCACAGCCGCCGTCGCCACTGCTGCTGCTGCTGCAGAATTTTGGCACTACGTCATAAATCGGACATTTGCGGAGAGGTATTTATTAGTTGCAGCCACAGTTTACAAAATATTGCGTGTGAGATATGGCTCATTAACTGTCGAAGCAAACATTCTGCTGTGTTTGCCATCAGCTCTTGTTACGTGCGATGAGCTACATCCTCGCGCGAAGGATCAACGAGAACGCGTAAATCTACAAACTATAGAATAATTTCATGTGACGATCTCCATGCGTGTGAGTTAACTAAGAGAAACGAAACAGTTTCGTGACTTAGTCTACATTCTTAGCACCAGTTATTAATCGTTCCTTACGTTGCCTCAATAACTACTGCGCACCTGGAGAAAGTGAAATTTTAAGAAGAGATCCAGGGAGCCTTCGTGTTCTTTAGGGGATAGACTTCATATACCTCCTTTTGTAATGTTCAATTAATATTGATTCATTATTTCCAGGATTTAATAATTCATTTAAGCAAAATTTAAAAAAATTAGATCTATATTTCAAAGAATAACTTCAAGTGTCATTCTGATTCATTGATAACTTTATTGATCATTCTTAACAAGCATATTTTGGAAAAAGGCTAAACTGAAATACCATCATGGCTGGGAATTCAACTGTTCGTTTTTGTCAATATTGTTTCATTGCCGCTGGGGCCAATAAATGTTGCAAAAAGAATAATTTTGTGGGTTTGTTGAATTTAGCACTTTACCATTCCCACCTCCATGCTATCCTGTCATTTCATTGGTAACAGAACATGATTCTGATAGTGTGTGGGGCATCTGTGACGTCATGTTTACTGCATTAGATTTTAGATCTAATATTTCGGTCCATTTAGTATTTTGTGGATGATGTTCTCGCATGCAGTAAAATCTCTCTGAACACCTCGGTTGTCTTGGCCTGGTATTTTGCCTATTACGGAAGCTTGGTCAACTTTAAAATTTTCTAGGGTCAATTTAGCTCGTTGGGAAACCTATGTTTTGGGAGATATTTTCTTAGGTGATGGCATCAGGATTTATCAAGATTACACAAAGAATATCTTTCAGTTTCTCCGCATAACGACTTGGTTATTTCTGACCTTGAGCATAAAGTTCTTCTTCAGACTGACACATTTAATTCCGGAGTGTCCGCATTGATCTATGAGGAGTATAATGATGAAGGGAAGCCCGTAGATCATGCATCGAGGGCTGTGTCATCTGGAGAAATTAAATATTCAGTGTATGAGTTGCTCTTTGCTATTGAGAAATTTAAATTCTGTCTCGAACGTAAGCAATTGAAGCTAGAAACGGATAACCAGGAGTTGAGCTGGATATAGGCCTGGCGCCATAAAACGCGTACGATTGCCTGCTGGCCTGTTCGGATTCCTGCTTTCGGTTTTCAAGTTAGGCATACTAGGTGTACCGATAACTAAAGCTCTGATACTCTTTGTCGTATCTTTCATTGTGACCTGGAAATAACCAAACTGCAAGTCAGCCAGAAACACATATAAGTTTCTCCTGTCCTGCGCGAAATACTGTCATTATTTGGTGACTTGATGGGAAGATGCTCAGTTAAGTGACATCAATTAGCAACTTAATGTCAGTCAAAAGATTTCGGGATATTCTACAAAACAAATGTTTTTATGTTACTGCACTCGCCCTGATGATAGATTAAATATTTATCTTGCTAAGAAACTGTTCCTACTGTCTTCAAGTACTTTCAACAATCCTGAAGTGGGAGCCGTTTGAGTATACACAAAACAATTACCAGGTTTAAGGGGCATTTAACTTGGGAGGATATGAACTCCGAAATACGGAAATTAGTGGGTCAAGTCAAAGTGATGGCTAAGCCCATTCAAAGACGTGTTGAGGTTTCTTGCATACTATTCGAGAAGAGATGCCCATGGATAAGATTTTTGCTGATAATCCAGGGCCTCTTCCCCACACATATAATGGTAATTGGTATTTATTTTTTTGTAGCTGGCACATTTTACTCGTTTTGATTGGTTAATTCCGATTTAATCAATAACAATCGGATTTACAGGGTGATTCAAAAAGAATACCACAACTTTAAAAATGTGTATTTAATGAAAGAAACATAATATAACCTTCTGTTATACATCATTACAAAGAGTATTTAAAGTTTTTTTTTCACTCAAAAACAAGTTCAGAGATGTTCAATAAGGCCCCCTCCAGACACTCGCGCAACATCAACCCGATACTCCAACTCGTTCCACACTCTCTGTAGCATATCAGGCGTAACAGTTTGGATAGCTGCTGTTACTTCTCGTTTCAAATCATCAATGGTGGCTGGGAGAGGTGGCCGAAACACCATATCCTTAACATACCCCCGTAAGAAAAAATCGCAGGGGGTAAGATCAGGGCTTCTTGGAGGCCAGTGATGAAGTGCTCTGTCACGGGCTGCCTGGCGGCGGATCCATCGCCTCGGGTAGTTGACGTTTAGGTAGTTACGGACAGATAAGTGCCAATGTGGTGGCGCTCCATCCTGCTGAAATATGAATTGTTGTGCTTCTTGTTCGAGCTGAGGGAACAGCCAATTCTCTAACATCTCCAGATACTGTAGTCCAGTTACAGTAGCACCTTCGAAGAAAGGTGACGCTGCCGCCTAGTCAACAGTGCCTCAAGCGAACAAATGTACAACTAAATGAGACTTTATAGCTCCCTTAATTCGCCGACAGATAGTGCTTAGCTCTGCCTTTTGTCGTTGCAGAGTTTTAAATTCCTAAAGTTGTGGTATTCTTTTTGAATCACCCTGTACTATTCTGCTTCTGGCAGAAATATTTGCTTTTCGTGGGTTGTCCAAGACTGTGGTAAGCTCAACATGCCCACCTTTTAGTCATGGGAGTTTAGGGAAATTGTCTTTAATTAAGGGTTTAACCATATCGCGCTTCAGTTTATTACCCGCAACTATTCTTTGCTGAACGAGTCAACTGTAATTTGAAATTGCACATTATTATGTTTCGCGCTCAGTTACAGGATAGGTGGAACTATTTTATGAATTTCCTTAATTTTGCCTTTATTGCAGCACTGGATGAAACTTACTAAACCGATGTTTACGTTTCGCGTTAATTCACCGACATCTGAACTGTGGTCGATGAATGACCTCCTACCGAATTTATTCATCATAATGCCATTAAAGAAAATCAACAAGCTGCAAAGAACATCTACAGCTACATCTGAATGGATACTCTACAAATCGCACTTAAGTGCCTGGTAGAGGATTCATCGACCCACTTTCACAATAATTGTCTATTACTCTGCTCACGAACAGCGCGCGGAAATGGCGAACACCCACGTCTTCCGTGCGGGCTCAGATTCACTTTATTCTACTATGTTAGTTTCTCCCTATGTAGGTCGGCTCAACAAAATATTTTCTGTTTTGAGGGAGCAAGTTGGTGACTGAAACTTCGTGAGAAGATCCCACTGCAACGAAAAAGGCCTTTGTTTTAAAGATATCCATCCCACATTCTGTATCATGTCAGTGATACTCTCTCCTCTGTTTCTCGTTAGTACAAAACGTGCTGTCCTTCTTTCAACTTTCTCATGTACTACGTTACTCCTGTCTGGTGAAGATCCCAACTACGTAGCGATACCACAAAAAAGAACAGACAAGTGTAATGTAGGCAGTCTCTTTAATAGATCTGTTGCGTCTTCCACGTGATCAACAAATAAGTCGGAGACTTTGGTTCGCCTTCTACACATTTTCTATGCCTTTTTTTCGATTTAAGTTGAATTTAGTTGAATTTACGGCTTTTACATTTGATTGATTTATCGCGTAACCCGAAGTTTAACGGTTTCCTGTTAGTATGCATGTGGATGACCACACACTTTTCATTACTTAGGTACAATTGCCAAACTTTGCTCCATACAGATAACTTTTCTAAATCGTTTTGGAATTTGTTTTGATCTTCTGATGACTTTAATACACGATAAACGACAGCATCATCGTTTAAATAGATAAGGAACAGCAGAGGGCGTGTAACACTACGGTGGGGAACGCTAGAAAGCACTTCTGTTTTACTCGATGATTTTCCGTCAGTTACTAGGAACCGTAACCTCTATGATAGGAAATCACGAATCCAGTCGCATAACTGAGACAATACTCCATAAGCAGGATATTTTATTACAAGCTGCTTGTGAAGCATAGTGGCAAAAGCCTTTTGGAAATCTGGACACATGGAATCAATTTCAAATCCCTTGTCAATAGCACTCAACACTTCATGTCTGTAAAGAGTTAGTTCTGTTTCAGAAGAACGATGTTCTCTGAATCCATATCCACTGTGCATCAACAGGGCGTTCTCTTCGAGGAAATTAATTGCGTTCGAACACAATATATGTTCCAAAACCCTGCTACATACCGACGTCAATGATACGGACCTGTAATTTAGTACATTACTCCTATTGCCTTTCTTGAATATTGGTGTGACCTGTGTAACTATCGAGTCTTTGGGTACAGATCCTTCGTCTAGCGAGCGGTTGTATACGATTGTTAAGTATCGAGCTATTGCATCAGCATACTCTGAAAGGAACCCAATTGCTAAACAGTCCGGACCAGAAGAATTGCTTTTATTAAGTGACATAAGTTGCTTCAGTACCCAGAGGATATCTACTTCTAACTTACTAATGTTGGCAGCTGTTGCTGATTCGAATTCTGGAATATTTACTTCGTCTTCTTTGATTAAGGAATGTCTGAGGGGTGTGTTTAGTAACTCTGATTTAGCAGCAGTGTCGTCGATAGTATTTCCATTGCTATCATGCTGAGAAGGCATTGACTATGTCTTGCCGCAAGCATACGTTACATACGACCAGAATCTCTTTGGATTTTCTGCCAGATTTCAGAAAATGTTTCGTTGTGGAATCTGTTATAAGCATCTCGCATTGAAATCCACGCTAAATTTCGAACTTCTGTAAACGATCAACAATCTCGGGGATTTTGCGTTCTTTTAAATTTGGCATGAACTTTCGCTGTTTCTGCAACAGTGTTCTGACCTGATGCTTTGCGCGCTGGAGAGGAGGCTTCAAGGTGTGACTGGGAAAAAGGATCTGTACCATTAAAAGTCGCTGATACAGTCCTTTTGATAACTTTGATTTAGGTAATTAGCAAGTATGAAGTTTTCAGCAAAGACTTATCAAGTGATATCATACAAGTTGTATCTTCAGTCAGCGTACTTGTCCAGGATACAGCCACCAAGAAAAATGTTGGGTCGCATATTAGTCAGCTTAAGGTACGACCTGACAACTGAGATGTTGAACTAGATATTGTGCTTCAACTAGCTAGACTATCCGGCATCGCAAAGGGAGTTAATATGAGACAGTGTGGTATCTGGAATAACAGAATAAACTTTAAAGTATAAGAGGTAAAAATTTGTATTGAAAATTTATTCTAATTATTTGCAATACTTGTGTAGAAACAACATTTTCCATTATTGTTATCCAGTGTAAGTATGGACAAATTTTGCGAATTTCCTACTGGAGAGCACGCTAGTATAGTTGACCGTGAAACAAGCAGGGGTAATTAGAGGTTGATGCCCAATATTGTTAAGTTTGTCCTCGAGCTTTGTTAACTGTAGAGCTGTAGGCTAATCTGACTGGAAACTGTAGTGTTTTAAATAGGAATGGCTGTTTGGTAGAGATCACTGGTGTTCTGGATTATAAATAGTGTGTGCCCTTTTCACTTTCCAGTGATAGGTTCGGCTTCGATTATATATTAGATAGCTGCTTGAGGATCATCCTTGTTCCATTACATAGTTTTGTGAGTTGAAGTTTCTGAGTAGTATGATCGGATATCCAATTCCAAGTCGAAAGCAGTGTCATGACATTCCTGGTTCTTGTAAAGGGTTTAGAGATTCTGTAGGGAAGTACACACTTTTTCCAACGTTTACCATCGTGTCGATTGATTGCGTATTCACTCTTCATCGGGAATTTTCTTTTGAATATTGGAGTTGATATCGTCGAAAATATTATATTTAGTTGCCATAATTGCTCTTTCAAATAGCCAGTCCGGACTGGTATAGTTGTGAGCAATGATTGCATAAATTTGGTCGATGAGTTCGTTTTCAGCAGTGGATATGTTGCAGAAATCACTGTTGAGTGTAATGAGCCCAGTCGTCTGGCCAGTAGGCTCTGTGACTTCGCCTATTTGTAAGAAACGTTGGGAAAAATGTGCTGCCGTTTCGTCTTTCGATGGTTCATCTCTCGTATTTTTTTGTTGGTCTCCGTATTTGTATGTGTGGCCAGAGATGTGATTTTTTATGTATATATTGACCTTGTCTGCTGGTGTTTACATGGGGATAGCTAGAGTGTTCGTCGAAAATCTCTTGCGAGTAAAGCAGAGCTCCTCCCACCACTTCGGAATTTTCTCTCACGTCTTGTGATGTTCTGTCCATGGCTTCGAGTGAATTTTTATTTGCCTTTCTACATTCGTCCCAGAAGATAATTTTAGTTTGCTTAAGAAGTTCAGCCCGTCCAGATATTCTTGAGATTTCTATTCCGGGAACAGTTCTTCGAATAAATTCAACGGTAGTTGTAAGGCGGAATGGGCAGTTCGTCCTCCCACAAGTGTGGCGGCAGCGTCGGATGATGTCAGTGCAAGTGCGATGCGTTTTTAACACGTATTACCGCCAGAAACAGATTTGTTAGAGATGTTCTCTCGGTGCTGCCTGGTGCATCCAAGTAAAAAATTCCGCCAGTCTTCTTGTCGATCCAGTCCATGATAAGGTTGTAAATTTCCTTTTGATCTCACTGAGGAATGGTCTTTTGTGATCAATGTATTAAAGTAGTTCGTTGATGATGTAACCTTTTTCCTTTGTAACATCGAAGTTTAGCACAGTGATTGCATGTTTTCGTGGTGCATCTCAAGATGTACTTATGTCTGATTGTTTATTGCTAAACATCAATCCTCTAGGCGAATGAGTGTTTCATTGAAGATGTCGTCGTTGAATTCGTTGGTCGTATTTGGTACGGTATGTCGTCACTCATACTCTCTTTGAAGGAGTCGAATAACTGTTTTTGATTCGATGGGTTTCATATTGCTAGAATTATCATTTGTTCAGCTGAGGTTGTGAGTGAGGCTTCTTGTAAAGCTAATTCCCAGTGTCGATCACTTCCCAGTAGTACTGAGTATTTGCATGCTTCTCTGTGCGTCTGCCATATGTAACCGTCAACAGTCTTGAGTGTAGCAACATCCGGAGATAGAAACATTGGGCGTTGTTCGGATGTACAGTGTACACTCCGCTTAATGCGCCAGTTTTCATGATTTCTGGATGATCTTTTAGTAGAATTCCTTCTTTTCGTCGTTGAAAGATTTTTGTTGTTTTGTTCAGCGTATAATAGGTAGGGACGTCGATATACAGTAATGTTTTTGAGAATAGATACATTTGGCACAATAGGTAAAAGGCTGTTAATTTTGTGTTCTGAAGTGGTTCACATACAATTTTTCTGGTAGTTTCTTTTGTGAAGTACACTCTCTGTCCATTCTCCAACTGTACTCCCATGTGTTGCACAGTTGGTTCGCGTTCGTGTATTGGAAAACAAAAACTCGCTACGCTAAATCGTTTCCGTTGATTTATCTTTCTGTTTGGTATATAAGGATCTCGTCGTTCCTGTTTTGTTGTTCACTGTCTTCCACTATTTGAAATACTGCCATGTCGCTATCTTTATTCACATACAGATATATTTAATGGATTCCACTGAATGGCAGTTTTATACATTTATACGTGCTTGGAACATTTTGGAAAGTAGTGTGTTAGATGGTCCTAACCATTGATTATCTATTTCCAGCACCTGCCTACCCCATATTCATATATTTGCTGTGAAGAAACCGTTTTAGCGTGATCGTCATCTGTATTTGGGGTAGCCATCAACTCCGGATTGTGTGTCGTCCAAGTACGGATTTTGAACATCTTCCATCATTCATACATGGCGATTGGGTTTAATGGCCCGCATGGTTCGTAAATCATGTTTATCACTACTATGTCGGTCAGTTCCGGATCTTCTTGTGGTCCGAGATATTCAACTTGGATGGTTTTGTCCGTATCCTTGGGATGGCTTTTGTGGTGTAGCCACATAAGAGTGTGTGAGTGAGGCAGTTCTCCTATTTGCCGTTAGATTATGTACATTTAGCGTCTAACGATTCCAAAGATGTGGTGTCTTCTGAAGACTTCGATAAATCTTATTTGCTTTTGTTGGAAAGGTCGGGCTGCTATGTCGTGTCGATGCATGGAGGCTTGCTCGTATCTTAGTTGTTCTTTGGTTTCCGGTCACAAAGAGTTGCATGTGAATGTTATGAAAAGGTCAGGTCGTCCACATTTTCTTACGTGGGTATGTCTCGGATTTCTTACATATGATGAGGGTAAGATTATCATTGTTCCAATGTCGCCATTATTTCCGTCATTTATGATTGGATCTCGAAGGTGAATGTATTCTTCCTTGTGTAGTTTCTTCTTATTCGTCTTATGAGAAGCATCCGTTCCACCTCTATTTTTTCATACGTATCTACCGGGAGTTGTTTTAGAATAAACGGCGTGTTGAGAATGTAGTTTAATGTTTCATTGTTCCTGATCATTAAGCGGTAAGCACAGAACTTCTTGAAAGTGATTTTTTTGTTTGTTTCTACACTTGTTTCAGGTTGAATTTGTTTCACATTAGAATCATATCTGTCCTCTCTGTGCAGAATCATTGGAGGATACTCGACGGCGTCATATGAACGGCGTGTCTCTGCAATGCGTTGTAGTCATTTTCTTCTTCGTTGTGCAATTACGTCACTGCTTTTGTTTTCATTGTTCACAATTATGATGGCGGCTTTGTCTTTCTGAGATGCATTAAATTGACATTCCTGTTCTCCATGTGGTCTTTTGTCTGCTCAAATAATGACTATAGAGTCATCAGTAATCATTCGGTCTAGTGCTGTTTTGAATACGTGAATCAGTCGACTGCATTCGTGTTAGATCCCCTGTACATCTCGGACTACTTTTCGTCTCAATACACATATTTGTGCATCGTTGATCAGTTTTATTTCTTCATTTCCTATAAATATACTTGCAGAAATTTACCGTCTTCTTCGCTAGTGGTAGTTTGATCCCACTTTGGGACACATTTGTTCTTGTGTAGAGAAAACATAATCCATTTAATTTCTGTTAGTGTTGATTGAAGTGACACCGAAAGGAGCCATTTGGAAGCAGGCGTTGTACGCTTTTATATTTTGAAGAAAGTGTTTTGGTTCTGGAGTTTCCCCGGTCACGTAAAGTAAAAATTCCTGCTAGCGTGTTGCCAGTGGTGGTAATCGAATTTTTCCATTCATGTAACAGAATTCTGGTGTTTCTCTGCTGAATGTTTTTGCATTGCAAAATTTTCTGAAGTTATCCATTCTTACGATATTAGTTATTTAAGTTTGTTATAATCCTTCGTCGTGTTGTAGTGAAATGCCTCATTTGTTTGGTTCTACTGTTCACTTGTCCTCGTCCACGCTTCTCGCAGAGTGATATTTTCAAGGTTGGATTGAGTTCGCAGTCTTTTATTATAAGACTGTGTCACACTTCTTGAGTCTTCGATCCGTTCATTTTGTTGTTCTTCAGTTTCTCTGCTTCTCACGATGCTCATTCTCGTTCGTTGGGAACTTAAAAGAGGAAGTCGGTAACCTTCTTCATGGATATGGGATATAGAACAACATCAGCATTCAACTGTCTTGATCGTACCGGGGCTCATTTCTGAGTTTTAGCGCACGCACATTATACACTTACTTTTGTAACATATATTGATTAAATTAGTCCCCCTCCCCCCTCCAAATGATTTCTTTGAAAGGGGTAGAGTTGAACAGCGCGTGCAATAATATCGACATCTGCCGTTTATTAACTTGTTTGTACTCTTTTTCACATTGACAGGTTGCCGGTGTTCCAACAGAAGCAGCGTAACCTCTCGTCAAGCGAATTTAATGGCATGCGTTCTCTCACCTGTTCTTAATGTTCGATACTGATACGCATGGTAACTGGGATTTCTCATCTAGGACTGTGGTCCTGTTCACCGTGTTGTGGATGGTAATCCTTAACTGTGAAAATGTGCCCATGACATTTGAAGATTTACTGCTTTTCTTAACCGTCGTCGTCACGGATTCACATCTTCTCAGTCTGCACGTTTCCAATGGGGACCTCAGTAGTACCTTTTCGTAAGCGTGATTAAAATATTACCTGCATTTCGCAACGCTGTGAGGCTTTGTTTCCACGATTGATCTTTAGTGTATCTCTTTTTTAACAGGTCTCAGCGTTCCTGCTCTGAGTACATTGCTTCGTCGGTTTATGAGTTCGTCCTTTTCTAATTTCATCCGTAATTCTAATTCTCTTCTTACCTGTTTCTCTCACTCCTTCCACTTTACTATTATCATTCCACGTTGCAGACAATGCTTATACAGTTTATGCCTCAAACAGGATTTATCTCCTGTCTGTTCACTTCAAATAATCTTCCATATTTCCTTACTACTTCTTCATTCTTAGGTCTAGCAGACCATTTCACTTTAAGCATTATTCTCCATAGCCAAATTTGAAAACTTTCTAATTATTTTTCCCTATTTCGTAGCTGTCCGTTATTCTCTGCTGTATAATACGGCACTAGAGTTACAGGTAGAAAATCTTTATCACAGCTCCATCGAAATACTTATAGATGTTAGTGGCTACATTCTTTAAACTGCTCTCTTTCCCACAGATATCTTCCTCATTCTTTTTTATGTACAGCTCCCTTTCCACGTCATTAAAATTCCGAAGTGCAGAAAGGACTTTTTTTTATTTTTGAGAAATGTGGATTGGATTTTCATCCTTGCTTATTCTCATCACTTTTGTATACCTATCCCTATCTATATCCCATACTACTGGCCCCTTCTTGTAACACTTTTCAACAGCTCCTGTAGCACCTTTTCTGATTCCGCCAGCACTGCTTGATGGTTTGCATATTTTAGGGCTCTGAGCACTATCGGAATTAACTTCTGAGGTCATCAGTCCCCTAGAACTTATAACTACTTAAACCCACCTAACCTAAGGACATCACACACACCCATGCCCGAGGCAAGATTCGAACCTGTGACCGTAGCGGTCGCGCGGTTCCAGACTGTAGCGCCTAGAACCGCTCGGACACTCTGGCCAGCATCTCATATTTCATAGCCATTAACCTTTCTTTTCCAATTATAGTGCTTCTTGCTTCCTCTTTTGCATTACCTGTCAGTTCATCTCCATATGTGTTGAATGGATTTGGTGACAGTGAGTTTCCTTGCCTTACACCCCTTCCACTCCTCATCTATTCGGTCTTCATATTAAGTGTTCTATGTAATTTTGCTTTGTATGCATCTACTTTATTAGCTTTCATACTTTCCTGTCTATACCGACATCTTTTAAAATTGTCAGTCCTCTCCTCCAGTTGACCATCGAAAGCCTTCTCCTAGTCGACAAAACAAGTATGCGCCTCCTTGCTCATTTCTAACAATCTCTCCCCAGTCATTCTCAGAAAACCTATATCTTGTTCCTTTGCGCTTTCTGAAGCTTAAGTAGTCTTCCCAATACTTACCTCAACTTTCTTTTTAGTACTCCTTAGTTTTTATTCTCATTAGCGTCTTTTTACGACTGATAAAACTAAATGTCCTATAGTCTTTGTCTTTTTTTGCACATTGGTCCCCTTCATTTCGTGTCCTCTTCATGTCCCGCAACCTATCTGGTGTTAACCCGTCTCCACATTTTATAACTCTTCCACATAACCCATCGAGACACCCCTCGTATATACCGCTTTCTAGGACTAAATGCTATACCCCCAGAGAAGTTATCTTCTCACGAATTCAATTGTTTATTATTGTCAATATTATCTGAATGCTGTTAAGGCAAAGAAATGTTGCAAAAAATGCTTTTGTTTACCATGAGTGCGTGGAGATCAGCACATCATCACTCTCCGCTCCGTGCCAGCCTGCCATCTCATAGAGTTATTCATAAAGCTTATCATCTCGGAAAAGTTGGTTATTTTATTTCTTCTGTGTTTACTTTTAAAGACCGAGTGCACATTGAAATCCCCACACTACACAGTACTTTAGCAAGCCATTAAGAGCAGAAAAGACTTTTCGGAATTTTATGCAGTTTGTTGCTTCGTAAGGAGCAGTGTAATGATGTTGGTGTCGGTGGTTTACAAATCTAAGTACAATGATGAGCCAAAGAAATTGGTACACCTGCCGAATATCGTGAAGGACCCGCGCGAGCACGCAGGAGTCCCCCAACACGACGTAGCATGGACTCGACTAATCTCTGAAGTAATGCTGGAGAGAACTGACACAATGATTCCTTCAGGGCTGTCCACAAATCCGTAACAATACGATGTAGTGGAGATCTCCTCTGAACAGTGCATTTCAAGGTATCCCAGATACGCTCAATAATGTTCATGCCAGAAGAGTTTCATGCCTGAGGCGTTTGGTGGCCAGCGGAAGTGTTTATAAACTCAGATGAGTGTTTTTTTTCTTTTGGTCATCAGTCTATACTGACTGGTTTGATGCGGCCCGCCATGAATTCCTTTCCTGCGCCAACCTCTTCATCTCAGAGTAGCACTTGCAACCTACGTCCTCAATTATCTGCTTGAAGTATTCCAATCTGTGTCTTCCACTACATTTTTTGCCCTCTACAGCTCCCTCTAGTACCATGGAAGTCATTCCCTCATGTCTTAGCAGATGTCCTATCATCCTGTCCCGTCTCTTTATCAGTGTTTTCCATATATTCCTTTCCTCTCCGATTCTGCGTAGAACCTCCTCATTCCTTATCTTGTCAGTCCACCTAATTTTCAACATTCGTCTATAGCACCACATCTCAAATGCTTCGATTCTCTTCTGTTCCGGTTTTCCCACAGTCCGTGTTTCACTACCATACAATGCTGTACTCCAGACGTACATACTCAGACATTTCTTCCCCAAATTAAGGCCGGTATTTGATATTAATAGACTTCTCTTGGCCAGAAATGCCTTTTTTGCCATGGCGAGTCTGTTTTTGATGTCCTCCTTGCTCCGTCCGTCATTGGTTATTTTACTGCCTAGGTAGCAGAATTCCTTAACTTCACTGACTTCGTGACCATCAATCCTGATGTTAAGTTTCTCGCTGTTCTCATTTCTACTACTTCTCATTACCTTCGTCTTTCTCCGATTTACTCTCAAATCATACTGTGTACTCATTAGACTGTTCATTCCGTTCAGTAGATTATTTAATTTTTCTTCACTTTCACTCGGGATAGCCATGTCATCAGCGAATCGTATCATTGATATCCTTACACCTTCTATTTTAATTCCACTCTTGAACCTTTCTTTGATTTCCATCATTGCTTCCTCGATGTACAGATTGAAGAGTAGGGGCGAAAGGCTACAGCCTTGTCTTACACCCTTCTTAATACGAGCACTACGCTCTTGATTGTCCACTCTTATTATTCCCTCTTGGTTGTTGTACATATTGTATATGACCCGTCTCTCCCTATAGTTTACCCCTACTTTTTTCAGAATCTCGAACAGCTTGCACCATTCTATATTTTCCAGGTCGACAAATCCTATGAAAGTGTCTTGATTTTTCTTTAGCCTTGCTTCCATTATTACCCGTAACTTCAGAATTGCCTCTCTCGTCCCTTTACTTTTTCTAAAGCCAAACTGATCGTCACCTAGCGCATTCCCAATTTTCTTTTCCATTCTTCTGTATATTATTCTTGTAAGCAGCTTCGATGCATGAGATGTTAAGCTGATTGTGCGATAATTCTCGCACTTGTCAGCTCTTGCCGTCTTCGGAATTGTGTGGATGATGCTTTTCCGAAAGTCAGATGGTATATCGCCAGACTCATATATTCTACACACCAACGTGAATAGTCGTTTTGTTGCCACTTCCCCCAATGATTTTAGAAATTCTGATGGAATGTTATCTATCCCTTCTGCCTTATTTGACCGTAAGTCCTCCAAAGCTCTTTTAAATTCCGATTCTAATACTGGATCCCCTATCTCTTCTAAATCGACTCCTGTTTCTTCTTCTATCACATCAGACAAATCTTCACCCTCTTAGAGGCTTTCAGTGTATTCTTTCCACCTATCTGCTCTCTCCTCGGCATTTAATGTTACCACCGTTGCTTTTAATGCCACCAAAGGTTGTTTTGACTTTCCTGTATGCTGAGTCTGTCCTTCCGACAATCATATCTTTTTCGTTGTCTTCACATTTTTCCTGCAGCCATTTCGTCTTAGCTTCCCTGCACTTCCTATTTATTACATTCCTCAGCGACGTGTATTTCTGTATTCCTGATTTTCCCGGAACATGTTTCTACTTCCTCCTTTCGTCAATCAACTGAAGTATTTCTTCCGTTACCCATGGTTTCTTCGCAGCTACCTTCTTTGTACCTATGTTTTCCTTCCCAACTTCTGTGATGGCCCTTTTTAGAGCTGTCCATTCCTCTTCTACTGTACTGCCTACTGCGCTATTCCTTATTGCTGTATCTATAGCGTTAGAGAACTTCAAACGAATCTCGTCATTCCCTAGTACTTCCGTATCCCACTTCTTTGCGTATTGATTCTTCCTGACTAATGTCTTGATCGTCAGGCTACTCTTCATCACTACTATATTGTGGTCTGAGTCTATATCTGCTCCTGGGTACGCCTTACAATCCAGTATCTGATTTCGGAATCTCTGTCTGACCATAATGTAATCTAATTGAAATCTTCCCGTATCTCCCGACCTTTTCCAAGTATACCTCCTCCTCTTGTGATTCTTGAACAGGGTATTCGCTGTTACTAGCTGAAACTTGTTACAGAACTCAATTAGTCTTTCTCCTCTTTCATTCCTTGACCCAAGCCCATATTCTCATGTAACCTTTTCTTCTACTCCTTCCCCTACAACTGCATTCCAGTCGCCCATGACTATTAGATTTTTGTCCCCCTTTACACACTGCATTACCCTTTCAATATCCTCATACACTCTCTCTATCTGTTCATCTTCAGCTTGCGACGTCGGCATGTATACCTGAACTATCGTTGTCGGTGTTGGTCTGCTGTCGATTCTGATTAGAACAACCCGGTCACTGAACTGTTCACAGTAACACACTCTCTGCCCTACCTTCCTATTCATAACGAATCCTACACCTGTTATACCATTTTCTGCTGCTGTTGATATTACCCGATACTCATCTGACCAGAAATCCTTGTCTTCCTTCCACTTCACTTCACTGACCCCTACTACATCTAGATTGAGCCTTTGCATTTCCCTTTTCAGATTTTATAGTTTCCCTACCACGTTCAAGCTTCTGACATTCCACGCCTCGACTCGTAGAACGTTATCCTTTCGTTGATTATTCAATCCTTTTCTCATGGTAACCTCCCCCTTGGCAGTCCCCTCCCGGAGATCCGAATGGGGGACTGTTCCGGAATCTTTTGCCAATGGAGAGATCATCACGACACTACTTCAATTACAGGCCACATGTCCTGTGGATACACGGTACGTGTCTTTAATGCAGTGGTTCCCATCCTCATGTCGTTGATCATTGCTGATTCTTCCGCCTTTAGGGGCAATTTCCCACACCTAGGACAAGAGAGTGCCCTGAACCTCTATCCGCTCCTCCGCCCTCTTTGACAAGGCCGTTGGCAGAATAAGGCTGACTTCTTATGACGGAAGTCTTCGGCTGCCAATGCTGATGATTTATCAAAATTTAGGCAGTGGTGGGGATAGAACCCCGGACCGAAGACGTTTTGATTATGAATCAAAGACGCTACCCCTAGACCACGGGTACAGACAGATGAGTGTTACTGGAGCCATTCTGTAGCAATTCTGGACGTGTGAGGTATCGCATTGTCCTGCTGGAATGCCCAAGTCCGTCGGAAAGCTCAATGGATATGAATGGATGCAGGTGATGAGTCAGGACGCTTGCGTACGTGTCACCTGACGAGTCGTATCTTGACGTATGAGGGGTCACATATCACTCCAACTGCACACGCCCCACACCATATAAAGCCTCCACCAGCTTGAACAGTCCCATGCTGACATGCTGGTTCGATGGATTCATGAGCTTGTCTCCATGCCCGTACACGTCATCCGCTCGATACAGTTTGAAACGCGACTCGTCCAACCAGCTAACATCTCTCCAGTCATCGACAGTCCAATGGCAGTGTTGACGGGCCCAGGCGAGGCGTAAAGCTCTGTGTCGTGCAGTCATCAAAGGTACAGGAGTGGGCCTTCCGGTCGGGAAGCACATTTCGATGATGTTCCGTTGAAAGGTTCGCAGGATGACGCTTGTATATGGCCCAGAATTGAAATCTGCAGCACTTTGCTGAAGGGTTGCACTTCTGTCGCATTGAATGATCCCTTCAGTCGTCGCTGGTCCCGTTCTTGCAGGATCTTTTTCCGGCCGCAGCGATGTCGCAGATTTGATGTTTTACCGGATTTCTGATATTCACGGTACGCTCGATAAACGGTCATCCTCACTTTATCGTAACCTCGGAGATGCTGTGTCCCATCGCTCGTGTGCTGACTATAACACCCTGTTAAAATTCACTTAAATCTTGATAAACTGCCATTGTAGCTGCAGTAACCGATCTAACAACTGCTCCAGATACTCGGTGTCTTATATAGGCTTTGCTGACCGCAGAGCCGTACTCTGCCTGTTGACATATCTCCGTATTTCAATACGCTTACCTATAACAGTTTATTTTGCGGTTCAGTGTAGTTACGACGTATATTTTGTGATCCATTCGTCAATTTGATCTGGTTGCGTCTGGTTAATCTGTGATAGCTCTTCAATCTATAGTACGCTTTTTCATAATCTAAACAACAAAATTAGTCTCAATATTACTTTCTCGTCTCTCTTAAATTATCCGTCACACTACTGTAATACTGTCACTGCATGATCGCGTGATCGTCCTTTTCTAAAGCGTTTTTGTTCCTCCAGTAAGAGGGCGTCAGCTGTTCTTTTCAGGCTGTAGTTACCTTTTCGTGTGTATAATTATCCTCTGCCAGATCAACATTGACACGCCGACCCTGTGACGGCAAGGGATAAGACCATGGGAAAGCAGAGAAGAATGAACTATTTGAAATGGATATAATTACTGAATTATTGTTTAGTTTTAAATACATTCTGTTTACTGAATATTGTCTCACAGTCAGTATTAGAATCGTAAATGGAAAACAGCAAATTCCAATCAGTGTAGGATTTTAAAGCTATTCTCTCTTCCTTATTTCCAGCGCTCCAAGATAAACAAAGATTACGGAGTGATGGTATGTAAATAATATTTAATCATACTTAGTTGGAAAAGGAGTTGAACAGGTGTCTCACCCTCAGCTTTTAGCGTAGGTTGTAAGTTATGAATGTGATAATATCATCTCTAATAAATTAAAGAAGTTTCAAACGATTTGTGGCACTATACATAGAACATTAGCCAATAAAACCAGGGAAGACACAAAGGAAAAATTCTATAAAGTAACAGCAAAAACTATGCTTACATATGGAAGTGAGACCTTGGACTATAACTAAGGAAGAACAAAGATGGTTAAGTTGAGGCCGAAATGAAATTTTTAAGGAAAGTAATAGTAGGCGCATTGAGATATGTTATAAGGGATTTTGAAAGAAGGAAAGATTAAATATATTTTGCACGAATGAGAGAATAGGATGTGGAATGACGAAATCGAAGAAGCATATTGAAAGAACTTGGGGGAGAAAGAATAGTCGAACATGTAATAGACCACAGACCTAAGAACAGGTAGGTACAGGAAGACCAACGAAAAGGTGACTTGTAAAGACGGAACACTCTATAAACCGACTGCTTCTCGCCGCAACTTTCTCCCCGAGACAGAATTTGTGTATCCCATATATCTGCGTCTAGTTTATATCAGTATAAACTGTGTGATTGTTTCGAAATGATTTAACATTCTGCCAGCCCGGTATTCACATAGTCTGATGTGGGAAACGACCTAAAAACCACATCCAGACTGGCTGCCACACTGGTCCTCTTCGTTAATCCACAGAGCAGATTCGATCTCCCATTGACGCATCTCCACATTTTCCAAAAGCATGGGGCCTGGCGGGTATCGATATTCTGCCGGGTGTTTAAATAGCTCATTGTTAGCGAGTAAATGTTTAAGAGTAAAAAGGTTGTGTTGTCAGTATGTCATCCCAACTGCAGGCGTTATCATACAACTAAAATCAGCTCTCGAAATATAAACTTGAACTGCTGACGATGATTTGGTTTCTGAAGACTGCATAATTTAAATTCAGTAGTATTCTATAGGACTTGAAGTTCTCTAAGGCTATAGATACTGCGGTAAGAAATAGCTTAGTAGGCAGTTCACTTGAGGACGAACGGACATGTCTAAAAAGGGCAAGTACAGAAATCGGAAAGAAAAGCGTGTGTTAAAAGAAGGTAACTGCGAAAAAACTGTGGGTAACAGATCAATTACTTCAATTGATCGACGAGAGAAGGAACTACAGAAATGTTAACGGAATTTCAGAAATACAGAAATACAAGTCATTTAGGAATGAAATAAACAGGAAGTGTAGGAAAGCTAAAGCGAAATGGCTGTATGAAAAATGTGATTAAATGTAAAAATAAATGATGATTGGAAGGACTGACTGAGCATATAGGAAAGTCAAAATAACTGTCGTTGAAAATAAAACCAAGGGCGGTCGCTCTAAGAGTGTAATGGAAATTCCACCACTGAATGAAGAGGAAAGAGGGAGATAGAGAGAGAGAGGGCATAAGTGGGAAGAATACACTTAAGGCCTCTATATGGAGGAGGATTTGCATGACGTGATAGAAGAAGAAACAGGAGTCGATGTAGAAGAGACAGGGGATCCAGTATCAGAATCGGAATTTACAAGAGCCCTGGTAGACTTAAAATCAAATAAATCGGAAGGAAAAGATAAAATTACATCAGCATTTCTCAGATAATTAGGGGAAGTGGCAACAAAAGGAATACGCACGATGTTGTGTAGAATGTATGAGTCTGGCGATGTACCATCCCAACTTTCGGAACAGAATCATCCATATAGTCCTGAAGATTGCAGTAGCTGACAAGTGCGAGAATCATCACGTAATCAGCTTAACGGCGCATGAGTCCCAGTTGGAAATGATAATTGAGGATGTGCTCGAAGACAATCAGTTTGGCGTTAGGAGAGTTCAAGGCACCAGAAAGGCAATACTGACGTTTGATAATGGAAACAAGACTAAATAAAAATCAAGACACGTTCACAGGATTTGTCGATCCGGAAAAAGCGTTCGACAAAGTCATATGTTGCAAGATGTTCGATATTCGGAGAAAAATAGGAGTAAAGTATAGGGAAACACCGGATATAAACAGTATGCACAAGAAGCAAGAGGTAACAATAAAAATGGACGACTAACAACGAAGTGAACAGATTAAAAAGGGTGCAAGACAGGGATGTAATCTTAGGGTCGTAACACATCTGAAATGTAACGTCCACTGTTCAAAATGCCGTCAATGCGAACAAGAGGCGACCGAGAAGTGTAACCAATGGCACCCCATACCATCACGCCGGGTGATACGCCAGTATGGCGATGACAGATGCACGCTTCCAATGTGCGTTCACCGCGATGTCGCCAAACACGGATGCGACCATCATGATGCTGTAAACAGAACCTGGATTCATCCGAAAAAATTACATTTTGCCATTCGTGCACCCAGGTTCGTCGTTGAGTACACTACCGCAGGCGCTCCTGTCTGTGATGCAGTGTCAAGGGTACAGCCATGGTCTCCGAGCTGATAGTCCATGCTGCTGCAAACGTCGTTGAACTGTTCGTGCAGATGGTTGTTGTCTTGCAAATGTCCCCATCTATTGACTCAGGGATCAAGACGTGGCTGCACGATCCGTTACAGCCATGCGGATAAGATGCTTGTCATCTCGACTGCTAGTGATACGAGGCCGTTGGGATCCAGCACGGCGTTCCGTATTACCCTCCTGAACCCACCAATCCCATATTCTGCTAACAGTCATTGGATCTCGACCAACGCGACAGCAATGTCGCGATACGATATACCGCAATCGCGACAAGCTAGAAGCCGACCTTTATCGAAGTCGGATACGTGATGGTACGCATTTCTTCTCCTTACACGAGGCATCACAACAACGTTTCACCAGGCAACGCCGGTCAACTGCAGTTTGTGTATGAGAAATCGGTTGGAAACTTTCCCCATGTCACCACATTGTAGGTGTCGCCACCGGCGCCAACCTCGTGTGAATGCTCTGAAAAGCTAATCATTTGCATATCATAGCATCTAATTCCTGTCGGTTAAATTTCGCGTCTGTAGCACGTTATCTTCACGGAGTAGCAATTTTAATGGCCAGTAGTATATTTAGTGATTCAACTGAAGCGTTTTGCAGCGTAACTTATTAATTGTGGATTAAAAGAGGAACCATTCAGTTTGTGAAAGGAACTATACACTTGAATTTTTCGTTTTTAATTTGTACCAGAAATGAAAAACTCTTGCATACTGAATGTTCCAGCATGAGCACCTGATTTCGTTGCTACGTTGTTGGCAGTTTTGTGTTAGAGATATGCATCACTGACGCGTGAGCTGAAATATAGTACGACATACTCATTTCCCGGATACAGTTCAATCCATTCTGTTAGCGCTCAGTAGCATGCTGATACCTCGCTCTCTGACGTCAGTGACGCGTTTAAATCTTGTTTGATGGGATCTTAGCGATCTAATAGCTGTGTAAGACTAATAGTTTCGGTCACGCTTTTGCAGGGGCACTGTTTCACGGATCATTATAATTTTTACTGATTTTCGCTATTTTTCTGAGTGTTCCAGTTTTCGCTATCATTATCGAAGGAGGATTCAGTCTGACTTGGACAAATTTCTGTATTGTACAGTCGTGGACAAAACGAGCGAGATCCCTCGCCTTTTCGTTATGCTGATCCGCACAGATTTAAAGTGTGCTGCACAGCATACAAGGCAAGGAGATGAAGTGCTACCAACATACTATGCACAGGCGTGAAATTGGAAAACTATCCGAACTTTGTCAGACAGTTTTCAGTCTCGTGTAAGACTATATTAATGATGGTTAGTGTGTTAAACACAACACGTAAATATAAGATATAAATGAAAGAAGAAACGCTGATTAGTATGAACTGTACTAATAAAAATGAATTTTTTACGCCACCAAGGGACCGTATACCGCAGGAAGTGCGATACATTTCCGCTTATTAGGTCTACCTGTACTCGAGGTAAACGGGTTTCAAGAGCAGACAGACAGACGGTCAAGAAAGTGAGATTAGTAGGGTTCCATTTTTACCGATTTAGGTGACGAAATCCTAAGAACGAAAATAGCTACAGCAGTTACTGAAGACGAGGGCCGCATAAGTAATTCCCCCTACTCTTTATTCGAAATGTTCTAGTTGCAGTCGATACATCAGCATATTGACCGTAGCTACGCTTTCGATCGAAGTCACGTTTACAGAAATGCAAATAAAATCCATTTTCCTATACATGTGGTTATTCAGATCCCAGTATTAATGCCACCGCGTTTCAGAAGTGCGAGCATTCCCATTGCTAGCTAGCCTAAGAAACACTTCGGGTAATGAACGTTTTCTGCCTGTGGCGAGTCTAATGGAGAATTCGAAACATTGTAGAATACGTTTGGCAACTATGTAGCTGTTTATTTCCTGGGGTGGTGCAGAATTATCCTACTAAATTTACTCGCTAATAACAGTATTTTGTTATTTAGACAATCATCCCAAATGATTGTCACATAAGCGGTGACATAAAGGTAAAAATTCATGTTTTTGAGTCCAGAAAGCTCCGTGCAACAGAAACTGCGGATCATTTTGCCATTTTCAGTGCGAAATTGCCGGCTTATTCATGTGTGGTGTAATAACAGAGGGCTGTTTTCCTGGGTTGTCTTCTAGCGTAGTGAAAGGTGTTTGCTACTGCAAGGGAGGTCTGGTTTGTTTTCGGTTCTAATCTCGATGGAGGCAGAGAGACTATCAATAAAGCAATTGTAAGAAATTCTCGTGCCCATTATACGTTTTATTGTTACCTTTATTATGTACCGGCGCCCTGTGGATGTAAATATGAAAATCTTGTAGAAAAATGGCTCTGAGCACTATGGGACTTAACATCTGTGGTCATCAGTCCCCTAGAACTTAGAACTACTTAAACCTAACTAACCTAAGGACATCACACACATCCATGCCCGAGGCAGGATTCGAACCCGCGACCGTAGCAGTCCCGCGGTTCCGGACTGAGCGCCTGAACCGCTAGACCACCGCGGCCGGCAAAATCTTGTAGAATTTCAGACTTGTTACTGCCTACTTTTTCCGCTTCTGTCAATAAATGACTTGACTTAAGTGTGGCACTGAATGATTTTTAACTGAATTTCGTTATGAATCTTCACGCATTGCTAAATTTGCACACTTTCATGGTAGGTTAGCAACGGTAATCCAGTATGACTGGTCTGAACTTTGACACAGACCGTTTTGCGGCCGAATTCGCATAATACTTTGCTAATTCGTAACCATCTGGGGTACTTTGTCTTACTGAAACAGTTATGTTATCTCGATAAGCTGAAATTCATTTTATTAGTACAGTTCATACTAATTAGAGTTTCTTCTTTCATTTATACCTTATATTTACGTGTTGTGTTTAACACACTAATCAGCATTAATATAGTCTTACACGTGACTGAAAACTGTCTGACAAAGTTCGGATAGTTTTTCAATTTCACGCCTGTGCATAGTATGTTGGTAGCACTTCGTCGACTTGCCTTGAATGCTGTGTAGCAGACTTTAAAGCTGTGCGGATCAGCATAACGAAAAGGCGAGGGGTCTCGCTCGTTTTGTCCACGACTGTACAATGAATGGACCAGTGTACCGATGAACTGCCGTTTACCGTAGACAGGACAGTGTCGAATAAACCAGAATAGAGAATTGGATCATGCGGTAGATGATGAGGTTCACACTCGTATATCACTGTGGCAGTAATGTTATTGTAACTCGTTGACGACTATGAAGTGCTGCTATAACTCGAGTCTACTACGATAGGCGTTATACAGCTAAATGACAGCCATACACAGGGTGATGGTGTGAAACTACAACACAGCACTTGAATATGGCTTTACCATTTAATACATTCTGGGACTGTGGCAGACGAAAAGGAAAAACTTAAAACTTAATGGGAAATTATTTAGATATGGGCGGGATGTAAGATAAACCGTAAGCCTAGGAGAAACAATTCTGTGATAGTACTGTACAATGAAGTGTTTACTGCATAGGCGTTTTAGTCATTCATGCAATTTAAACAAGTAAAAGTGCCAGTACTACAAAAATGGAACGATCGAGTAAAGTAGGCGGCAAGAAATAGGACTGAACAAATTTCGTATATTGGGAGAATACTGAAAAAGTGTAGCGCACGTGTCGATTGCTTGTGCGATCCATTCATTAGGGCTATCTATGTGTCTGTGATAACCTCTAGCCCAGGTTAACACTCGACATCGAAGCATTTCATAGGCGAGTTGATGGACTTCTTAATCAATAGATTCGGTCAGTAGGACGTTATTGCGTAAATGCTCAGAAAACTTAAACTGGATGCCTAAGAGAGATTAAGACCTTTCTTCTTAACACACTTTTGCGAAACTTTAGACTAGCAGCTTTCGCCACAAACAGGAAAACGTGTCTACGGCCTACAGTGCTTAACCTCCATCAGGTAAGAAAAATGGTTCAAATGGCTCTGAGCACTATGGGACTCAACATCTTAGGTCATAAGTCCCCTAGAACTTAGAACTACTTAAACCTAACCAACCTAAGGACATCACACACACCCATGCCTGAGGCAGGATTCGAACCTGCGACCGTAGCAGTCCCGCGGTTCCGGACTGCAGCGCCAGAACCGCACAGCCACCGCGGCCGGCCATCAGGTAAGAGGCTGAGACTTGCACAGAGGTATAAAGGCAATGATCCATAAAATTTCGGGGGTGCAGCCGCATAAATTTGACTTCTTCTTCTGATATTTTGGCTGAATACCGTCCAGCCATCTTCAGAGTGAGCCGAGGTGCACTGAAACTCCAGTACTTTCTCCGTCCTTTTAAAGCCGTGGACCTCACCACTGCGCATGCGGCCACAGATACACAAGGCGCCAGAGACGTTAATCGGCGGCAAAGACGTATGGTATATGCATGGAAATAGATCTATGGCTGCGCAGTCGATCCACACGGCGATATCGATGTATCACTGCGATCTGCACCGTCGCGACGTCTTTGTGATTTTATTACAGAAATTGCCGGTTTCAAAGATTTGTCCAAGCTGAAGCCGCTATCTCTATTAATAAAATTCGTCGCCAAGCGAATTTCAGTTGCTTCCTTCACTACTGAGTCCCAGAAGGATAAAGTCGAGGCGAAAATTTCGACGTTATCATAGACCATAGAGTGCCCAGTGTCAATACAGTGTTCGGCCACCGCGGATTTATTAGGTTGTGAGAACCGGGTGTACCTGCGGTGCTCTTTGCATCTCTCCTGGGTAGTACGTGCCGTCTGTCCGATGTATGAACGGTCGCACTCACAGGGGTGTTGTAAACCCCAGGCTTCCGAAGCACCAAATCATCCTTAACGGGTATAACGAAATCAGAAGAAGACAAGGAAAGTTTTAAGTCGATGGCTTTTCTGCCGTACTTCGGAAGCCCCCGTCGTCAAAAATAGAACGGATCCTCAGTAAGCATGAAGTGAAAGTGATTTTATGCCCTCTACAAAAGACAGCAGCAATTCTGGGTTCCGTTAAAGGTTGATTTTGTGCTTCAGAAGCCTCGGGATGACAGATGGTTGATGTACAATGACTGCAGAATTAGTGGTAACAGTCAAACTCCAAACAATTTGACGAAGAGAGTAGGCACGAGTATTTCCAGAAGGTGTGTGCTTCTTTTTTAGTTTATGGGCACTCAGCGGCGAGGTTATCAGCGTACTTAAATACCTTAAACGAAAAGAATGTGAATGAAACATCGAAAATGTTAATTTGCGTGCTAAGACAACGAAGAGATACTAAAATATGCTATACGTGAGGTTGAAACACTACCAAAACTATAGAGAAGCCAAAAGAAAAGCACAGGGAAATGTGACTGGCTGACCGCTTAAAACAACATGGGCGAGTCAGTCACCCTGTGAACACATTAAAGCCTTGCCCCCAAAATCTTGGGAAAAATTGTGAACCTTAAAGTTCGAACCACATTCGTTTGAACGTTGCTTAAAGCAGAGGGTAGATCCGGCGGCAAATCAGCCGCGGACCGCTGATCGGAAAATGTAACACAGTAAAATGTGGCGCACAGTGAGCTGGGTGCCACAAGCCTCACATTTCAGAGAGTCTTCGCCGTAGCAACAATCCGTGCGACAGAGGGCTGTGATGGATGCGAAGACGAGTAAGGAGCTCGTCCCGTCAGCATAGCTGCAAGAATGTATGCCAAGGGCTTACCTACACGGAGCTCATTGTCGGTCACTTCCAGCCACTCGTCTTCCCATTGATGCATGACTTTGTACCTCAACATAGAGGTGATAGCATGCAGGGAATGGCACACTGAAAGAACTGAGGGTCAAGAAACTCCTCCTTGGCTGCTAGATCAGCTCTTTCGTTCCCCGCAATACCCGTGTGCCATGGGACCCGGCAGAAAGACACCTCCTTCCACAATTGTTGTAGTGGGAGTAGGACATCCTGGATATTCTGAACTACTTTATCCGCTGGTTACAAATGTTGGAGAGAGTAAGGGCACTCAGAGATTCGGGACAGACAAGAAACTTAGCACAAGAAGAACGTCTCATCTGCTCCAGTACTCACAAGGTCGCACGTAGTTCTCCGTCGAAGACACTAAATTTTTGAGGTAGTTGGACCTTGAGGACACGATCTGGGAAAACGGCAGAGCAACTAACAGAGTCTCCCTGCTTGCACACATCCGTAAAGACAGTTACATAGTAGTGGTGGTCATATAAAATGTCAGAAAATATCGAATTAGAAACAGAAGCAGGAGTGGAATCTCTCCTTTACTGCACTAAAACTAAAACGATACTGGGCCTCTGCAGTAATCAGGGTGGCAGACGGTTAAAGCCTTGGGTTTGTGGCTGTACTTGCTCCACACCCAGTGACTCCAGTACTCGCTACACGTGAATCACAAACGGCATTGTGGCTCGTGGACGGTTGGAGGAAAGGCGTTCGAGAGGTGGACGAGCAGCAGTATGGTACACGGGTGAAGTCGGGAGTACGAGGAACTGACATGCATGACGCACCATAATGAGCTGCCGCCGAATTGTGAATGGCAGATCCCCGGCCTCATCACAGAGACTGGGTATGGAACTGGTCCTATAAGCACCCCTGGCCATCCGAATCCCCTTATGGTGGACAGTATAAATTATTTCTAAATAAGAAGGTCTCGCCGATTCGTACACTGTGCAATACCCCAGTCGAGAAAGCACGAAAGCCCTATGAAACTGGAGCAGAAGTGTCCTGCCCACTCCGCAACCCTGTAGCTAAGACACTTTAAGGTTCATGCCTTCTGGGCCCAGGTTTTCAGGTCTCTCACATGTGGCATCCACTATAATTTGGTCAAAAATTAGGCCCAGGAACCTCACTGAGTCTGTAAAATACAGAATGGTGACCCTTGTAATCAAGATAGGTAAATTAAAAATAGGTAGATAACGATTAAAATGAACATGCACACACTTGTGTGAATTTTAAAATTTTCCCGGCGAATTGACTGTTCAAACAAATTTCGGGCTTGCAGCCGGTCGTCGTTCAATACTTCGCACGATATTTCAACTGGGCACCAGCCAGTCATCTTTAGGTGAGCCGTCGTAGACTGGCGAAAACGTCCTCCGTTCCGCAATATATAGCGTACTGTAACTATTCTGCGCATGCATCGAAAACTTGATAGTTGAACCACACTGCCCGCCGGCAGCGCCCTCGTTGGTGGAATAGCGGAACTCAGTCGCCCTCTGCGTTGCTGTTTGCCACGACCGTCGACGCACTCTGTATTCGATTTGAGCAAATCGTGGAGTTAATGGGATTCCATGCACTGTCCAGCTGGTAGCCGCTGTCACGGTTTAACAGATTTTCCGCCAGTCGTATTTTTACGGATTCTTTAATAATGGAGTCCCAGAAAGACGTTGCTGTGGACAAAATCATTGTTTCCTCATACTCCATTGAATGTCCAGTAGAAATACAATCTTCAGCAACAGTGGACTTGCTTGGCTGCAAAAGGCGGGTGTAACGTTGATGTTCAGTGCGGCGTTCTTCCACGGTGCATGTGGTTTGACCTATGTAAGCCATACCACATTGGCACGGTATCTTGTAAATTCCGGCCTTTCGTAGTAACAGATTGTCCTTAACTGATCCTAAAAGGTCCGCAATCTTCGATGGGGTGCGGAAAACCACATTTACCTGAAATTTTCGGAGGTTTCTTGCTATTTTAGACGAAGTGTTGCCAACGAAAGGAAGAAAAGGTAAAGATTGTTCCGGCATGTTCTCCTCTTTATTCACTTCCTGCTTCTTAGTTTTAACTGTTAGTGCCCTGTTAATCTGCCGGATGGAATACCCATTTTCGCTGAATACTGTCTTTAGATGGGCGAGTTCTTGAGGTAAGCTATCTAGATCTGAGACAGTATCAGCTCTATGAACAAGTGTTCCAAGCAAACTCATGGTTTGCGATGGGTGATGGCAACTCGATGCTTGCAGGTACAAATCAGTATGAGTGGGTTTCCGGTAAACTGAATGCCCTAGAGAACCATCATTCTTCCTTCGAACCAGGACATCCAAGAAAGGCAAACAACCACCTTTCTCTATTTCCATGGTGAACCGGATGTTGCTATGAATGGAGTTGAGGTGATGTAGAAATTCCATTAATTTATCTTCTCCATGCGGCCACACTATGAAAGTGTCATCCACATATCGTCAAAAAACTGTTGGCATCAGTGCAGCTGATTCAAGTGTGGCGTGAATGGTGAGTACTCCTGCCATTTTCCTTAAAGATCAGTGACGATGGAATAAGGTCGATGGTAGTAGGCGCTAGTGAGGCTAGAAGCTACTAGTCTGGACATGCCCACTGGTAGCTGGTGTGTGATGGTTGCCTTCCTGAGAACTCAAGTGACTACTCAGTGCTCTGGTCCTGAATGTACGACTGTGCAGGCCTATTTAGGATAACCGCTGCCCAGTCTGAATGAGAAAATCCCTAGAAAAGGTGGGATATACATCGCTGCTCTGACTTGTACCTGGCTGGGAGTCAGCACTCATAATGCCACTCCAATTGTGAGGCCGAAAACCAAGAAAGAACAATATGACTACGACTACTGGAACACGAAATGCCAGGTATCTTCTGTACGTCTATGGAAATGGATCAGAAAGAAGAACAGCTCTCTTCACCCGTGAGCTAGCTAGTTTGGATATAGATGTTGCTGCCTTAAGCGAAACCAAAGGCGAACGACACATCAGTGAGGCTAACTCAGGGTACACCATCATTTGGAAAAGAGAGGGTCCAGGAGAACTACGGACCCATGATGCAGAATTTGCAGTAAAAACAAAAATAGTGAAACAACATCGATTAACCCCTTTTGCTGTCAATGAAAGAATTATGACTCTTCGAGTAACCTCCTTGAAGATAGCTTTGTCACCCTCGTCTCTGTCAGTGCTCCCGCTTTAGGCAGTGCAGTGAGGAGGATTCAAAGATTCAGTTCTGCCATGAACTGAGCCATGTTCTCGTTAAGATACCAACTAAAGATAAACTCTTCTTAATAGATGACTTCAATACCGGTGTTAGAAGAGAGAATCGTTTTTTTGGAAATATAACTGGTAATCATCGTGTTGGAAACTGCAATGCTAATGGGCTACAACTGCTAGGTGTCTGTGCTGATCATGAGCTTTTTATCACCAACACACAGTTCCGCTTACCTAATCGTAATAAGACCACTCAGACGCATCCACACTTCCAGCACTGGCATCTCATTTACTATGTAATCACTACGTAGCGCTACAAGAAAGACGTCCTGATCACAAAAACAGCTCGGAAAATCTATGATTGCTGGAGTAATCAAAAACTGCTGATTAACCATCTGACAATCGTCGTCAGTCGTAAGCCACGATCCTGCTTCTCGAAGCCTTCCACGAGAAGATTCAACATCAATAACCTGCAGAGCGAAATTGTTCCCTTTCTCCTCCATGGAAAAGAAAGTGTACATTCAAAAGCTCGGGCAGAATTGTCAAACTGAAATAAGAACAATCAACGACAACTGTTAGCTAGAAAAACCCAGTGAACTTCAAAGTCTGCCAGATACCAGTAACAGAAATATATGGGCCTGTTTATTCCTCATCAGGAAATCTGAAAGCCAATGACAGCACGACCATCCTAACTTACGGTCAGGACATTTTGTACAGCTGGAAAGAGTAGTTCGGCTCATTCTTAAGCCGTACATATACTGCTACTGACGACTTTCTCGAACATGTCCCACAACATCCAACACAACCAGTATGTCAGTCCCATCGATATTTCTTGAATTCAGTAAGACTGTAGGCAGCATGAGACCAAGGAAGGCACCTGGATCTGACAGCATCTCCTTCGAGATCATTCAAACTGTGGCTTGCCTCTAAAAACCAGACCCTTCCCCCTGATCCTCCTAATGTGGCATACTTCTAAGGAACCAGCTAACATACAGAGTTCTACAGTTGTGACCATCTTTAAAAAAGGCGACCGAAGCTTAGATGGTGACTACCGTGGCGTATGCTTGTTCGCCGTGGCTGGTAAAATTTTTACTAGAATTCTACTGAATCGCCTCAATTGTTATATATTAAAACATAAAAATAAGTGCAATATTTAACCAGGATTATTAGTAATCTAATTGAATTTATGAGGAATCCATATAGTTCATACATAAAGACGGCATACACTGAACACAGGTTCAAACGTTGTCAGCCTAGCTATAAAATGTAAAACACCGGTCTTATATAGATATTAAAATTTGTTAGATGTTGTTCACCCTCTATCTGCTAGATGTGCGCGTCCTCTATGAGACAGTCTTTATTTTTCAAAAGCCTAAAAATGACAAATGTTTTAATATAAATTTTCTTTTCTATTGTTTTGGAATCTAAAGATGGTCATTGCATGGCCGAAACCGGTTATGACTGTGTCTTAAGAATGAGGCTGCGCCTATAAATAAACAAAAAACTTTTACAAACTGTTAGTGTTCTGTGACATAGGAAAGGCTTTTGACACGGTGGCAAGAGAACCTATGTGTAAGGTCTTAAAAAGCTTTGGTTGTCCTGAACACTTTGTTAAACTGAATAAAGCTTTCCATGATGATATGTCTGGGCCAGTTCTATACCAGAATGAAAAAATCTGACATTTTCCCTATTACTAATTGGGTGAAACAAGGATGCGTCCTATCGCCGAGATTGTTTTCTCTGTACATTGCAGCTGTGCTTTATAGACAACATCTTTAACAATACAGGAGTGGAAGTCAAATACAAATTTGTCGGAATGCTATTTAGTCATCGGAGACTGCACTCTAAAAGGTTCACAAGTCTGGGAGCTGGAGAACGCTGGCGACAATGCTTCTCCAGCTCACATGCCCACAGAGCTAGAGCTGTCTGTAAATTGTTTCAGCAATGCATATAAACGGTTTAGCCTACCATCAACATCCAAAAAATAAAGGTACTAGCTCAGACAGCTCCTGGAACTACTTTTTCGGGTCTCAATGTGTCTATTTCCTGCACACTTTTGGAACAAATAGATCACTTCCTCTATCTAGGAAGTATATTATGAACCAATTCCTCGTTGGAAAAGGACGAGGAAGGCAGGATGCAAGCCACACATGTTGCTTTTGGATGTCTCCCACATGGGTTTTCCTGAATAAAAAACTAACTCTACCCGCTAAAATGATGGTTTGTTGAGCAACTGTTGTTCCTACCAAGCTCTATGGCTCTGGTACCCGTAAAATCGAACGCTTCAACCAACGGAAGCTTAGATACACCAAGAACGTCAAATGGGATTACTTCATTTCAAATACTACAGTATTTGAGAAGGAAAAGATGTACAGTATAGAAGCCATCGTTATTGGTTGCCAACTCACATTGATTTGGCATGTCCAGGGGATAAGAAACAAAAGACTTCCTCGACAAATTTTGTATTGTGAAGCGAGGACAGGTAGAAGGCCCGTGATGCTCCTTGAAGCACTATAAGCACCGATTCAGGAAGAACCTAAGGTGTGTAAACATCGACCCAAGTAATTCGCCCTCGTCAGCAAAGGTTTGTAAACAATGGGACACAACTACTTCAGCTGCAGTCTCACAAATTGACCAGGAAAGTCGGAGGGAGGAAAATGGATAGGATCAGAGATGCAAACTTCGCCAGCTCTAGCCACGCTCCCCTCCCTCCATTATGTGCAATGTATGTGGCCGCACGTTTATTGCTAGGATTAGTCAGCTAAGCAATCATAGGCATCTTCATACCTAAACTGCCATACAATAATGGAAATGCAGCAAAAAAATGAAAACTCGGACAAGAGTATCGGCCGATGACGAGACCAACAAAAGATATGAAGATTATTTGACTGGCTCTGACGAACAGAAAAATGACAACAGGTAGAATTCGTAAATGTGATTCAGACAGTGTATCATCACGATAATTCAGGAACGGATTATTTGAATATAGGTTGATGTTTTGAGTTTCCGTGCTTCGTTTACCACTGACACTATGCCTCAGACAACAAGGATGTGCATGGTGTTGGGAAATAGTCGACTGTAAATTGAGTGAGGTTTCGTGCTCAAAAATGGTTGAAATGGCTCTGAGCACTATGGGACTCAACTTCTGAGGTCATTAGTCCCCTAGAACTCAGAACTAGTTAAACCTACCTAACCTAAGGACACCCCACACATCCATGCTCGAGGCAGGATTCGAACCTGCGACCGTAGCGGTCTCGCGGTTCCAGACTGCAGCGCCTAGAACCGCACGGCCAATTCGGCCGGCGAGGTTTCGTGCTGTAAAGAAATGATTATCACATATGTTTGTGGGTATCTTCAGATCAGAGGATTCAGTGATCTCTAAACGGTCAGCTTTTTTTTTTTGGTCATCAGTCTACTGACTGGTTTGATGCGGCCCGCCACGAATTCCTTTCCTGTGCTAACCTCTTCATCTCAGAGTAGCACTTGCAACCTACGTCCTCAATTATTTGCTTGACGTATTCCAATCTCGGTCTTCCTCTACAGTTTTTCCCCTCTACAGCTCCCTCTAGTACCATGGAAGTAATTCCCTCATGTCTTAGCAGATGTCCTATCATCCTGTCCCTTCTCCTTACCAATGTTTTCCACATATTCCTTTCCTCTCCGATTCTGCGTAGAACCTCCTCATTCCTTACCTTATCAGTCCACCTAATTTTCAACATTCGTCTATAGCACCACATCTCAAATGCTTCGATTCTCTTCTGTTCCGGTTTTCCCACAGTCCATGTTTCACTACCATACAATGCTGTACTCCAGACGTACATCCTCAGAAATTTCTTCCTCAAATTAAGGCCAGTATTTGACATTAATAGACTTCTCTTGGCCAGAAATGCCTTGTTTGCCATAGCGAGTCTGTTTTTGATGTCCTCCTTGCTCCGTCCGTCATTGGTTATTTTACTGCCTAGGTAGCAGAATTCCTTAACTTCACTGACTTCGTGACCATCAATCCTGATGATAAGTTTCTCGCCGTCCTCATTTCTACTACTTCTCATTACCTTCCTCTTTCTCCGATTTACTCTCAAAGCATACTGTGTACTCATTAGACTGTTCATTCCGTTCAGCAGATCATTTAATCCTTCTTCACATTCACTCAGGATAGCAATGTCATCAGTGAATCGTATCATTGATATCCTTTCACCTCGTATTTTTTTCCACTCCTCAACCTTTCTTTTATTTCCATCATTGCTTCCTCGATGTACAGATTGAAGAGTAGGGGCGAAAGGCTACAGCCTTGTCTTACACCCTTCTTAATACGAGCACTACGCTCTTGATTGTCCACTCTTATTATTCCCTCTTGGTTGTTGTACATATTGTATATAACCCGTCTCTCCGTATAGCTTACCCCTACTTTTTTCAGAATCTGGAACAGCTAGCACCTTGTCGAACGCTTTTTCCAGGTCGACAAATCCTATGAAAGTGTCTTGATTTTTCTTTAGCCTTGCTTCCATTATTAGCCGTAACGTCAGAATTGCCTCTCTCGTCCCTTTACTTTTCCTAAAGCCAAACTGATCTTCACCTAGCGCATTCTCAATTTTCTTTCCCATTCTTTTGTATATTATTCTTGTAAGCAGCTTCGATGCATGAGATGTTAAGCTGATTGTGCGATAATTCTCGCATTTGTCAGCTCTTGCTGTCTTCGGAATTGTGTGGATGATGCTTTTCCGAAAGTCAGATGGTATGTCGCCAGACTCATATATTCTACACACCAACGTGAATAGTCGTTTTGTTGCCACTTCCGCCAATGATTTTAGAAATTCTGATGGAATGTTATCTATCCCTTCTGACTTATTTGACTGTAAGTCCTCCAAAGCTCTTTTAAATTCCGATACGGTCAGCTTACACACCACTTAATCTAAAACTAACTTACACTAAGGGCAACACACACACCATGCCCAAGGTAGAACTCGAACTTCCGACAGGGGGAGCCGCGCGAACCGGGGAAAGGCGGGCGCCCCAGACCGCACGTCTACGTCGCACTACCATTGTGGGGAGTTCTTGGTTAAGAGGTCAGGATTACTTTAGTAAACATTATGTGGTATGGATAAAAACTGCTGTATTTATAAGTCTTAGTTTTATTGCCATCGATTTCAGCATTCCATTACAGTATATTCACGCGCACGACATCAGTCATTCCTTAATGAGAATCAGGAGTTAGTTTAAAGCAGGGGTAGCCAAGATTTCGGCTACCGGATCATGCCCTGGCACGAGTGTCGAATATCTCAGTTTTACTGCGCATTTCTCACACTGTCACGCCACGCTATCTGTTCACGAGGAGTTGGAAGAAGGGAAAACTGCGAACGTGCTGCATTTAAATGGCAACGCAATCCCCCTGCATACTACTTGGTTTTACATTTCACATTTCTAAAAAACATACACGTAGATCACAAAAAATACAAATTTTACCTATTATTTAATTATTTTTGGCTCACTGAGGACAGAATACAAAATTTTTATGTGTTTCAGCCTGTCGGAATACGCACAGACGCAGACAGTTTCACAAATTTTTCACACTCGTGTGGCCACGCAATCGCGACTTACTTACTTTCATAATGGAAAAGAGGTCTTTCACCCAAATATGTGGATCGCAATATTGAAGCACTTTTGCAAACTCATTGTGGAGACGGAAAAACTGTCCCTGACGAAAGGATATAAATTTCCTGGACAGTGTCAGAGTAAAAGGATTTGCATCCAAAAGGGAATTGCCTTGCAGGTCATTCAGTTACATCTGCATATGCGCCTTCAACTGAAACGGCAAACTATCTCGAAAACAGCTCGCAACAAGACTGGCAGTGTCCTCAAACGCTCAGGAAGCTATTCTTGTAACTCTTTCAAGGCCACAATGAATTTTTCAAATCTCGTGCTTTCTTTAACAGCTGTGACCTCTGGGAACTCGACTGTGTTTATCGGAATGTATATCTTCTACAATACGATTTCCTTTCTAAATGCATCCGCATAAAATTAGAAATAAATTGTTTATCACATCGCAGTCTTTTACTGTGGGCAGTGTGCTCACTTAAAATGCGAAGTCTTCAATCCACATTACTTTTTCCTTCATAAGTTCAACGCAAGGGAGTTTTATGTCGAAAATTTGTTCAGGCATGCGCATTGACTTAACGAACGTATTTTGCAGTAATGTATAACGTCTCCATACTCTTCGTTCAATTCCATCAAAAACTGTTGCAACTGACAGTGGAACTGTGGTGTCACCGCCAGACACCACACTTGCTAGGTGGTAGTTTAAATCGGCCGCGGTCCATGTAGTACATGTCGGACCCGCGTGTCGCCACTGTGATCGCAGACCTAGCGCCACCACCAAGGCAGGTCTCGTGATACGAGAGAGGACTCAACCCCAGTTGTACGAGAACCAAGCTACCGCCCAGTTGTACGCGAACCTAGCTATCGCCCAGTTGTACGAAGCCTTTCTCTCTCATTAGCCGAGAGACAGAATAGCCATCAGAAGTTAATGGCTACGAACTAACAAGGAGCCATTTGTATCAGTGCCTATAGCTTCGAGTATTCAAGAGAGATGTATTCCAAGGAATCAATAAAAGTTAAGTAAAAAGCATCTACATACTTTTCTTCTTATTCATTCATAAGTTCTCATGTTCCAGACTTCACGCCCGTCTGCTTATTGCCGTTCGTGCACTATCGGCCACAGCGTTAGTTTAGCATTCCTTTTCAGCAAGCAACATCACGGTGTCGGTCCAGCTACCGACACTACAATTATTGGCGACGAGGGAAAAGGACCTTTTTTCTGATTGCTTACATTTATTTCTGATTGCTTACATTTCATTGTGTCATGGCTTCGCCACATTCTCCAGATGTACTGTCCGAATTTTATCGCTTGCAGACTCAGCAGACGCAGGCGTTACTGGATGCCCTTGGACAGCTCGTCCAGGGTCAACGTGCGCTGCACACCGATACGGCCGCCGCCGCTTCTTCGCTACCGCTGCCACTGAACGCTGTTGCACCTCCCTTTCGACCATACGTGGCAGCCGATGAGACCTGGCAAGAGTGGTCTCGCCAGTTCAACTTCCACCTTGCTGCCTACAGAATTCAAGGTAATGAGCGGCAGCCGTTTTTGCTTTCTTGTGTCGGTGTGTCCACATACCGTGTGATAGTGAAATTGTTTCCCCGACGAGACGTAGCAACTCTGTCATACGAGGAAATTTTGTCTGCCTTAGATGCCTATTTCAAAGAAACAGTTAATGTGGTTGCAAAACGGTATACGTTTTTTCGTACAAAACGTACGGCCGGTCAAACTAATAGGGAGTGGGTAGCAACATTGCAAGGACTTACTAGGGACTGTGCCTTTGAATGTGACTGTGGTCTTTCTTATTCAGATACAATGGTGCGTGATGCAATTGCACAGAACGTTTCTGATGTTCGCATACGGGAGCAAATTTTGAAACTAGTTAATCCCTCCCTTCAACAAGTGATAGACATATTGGATAGACAGGACACACTGGACTGTGCTCAGGAATCTTTTGAAACTTCGCCAGCCGTGTGTAACATTAACCGGCCCGCTGGACGCCCTACGCGGCCCGGTAACCGGGCCTCGCGCACGGCGACCCAGCGACCGCCGCGTGCTAAGCCAGGTGTGCCGCGCCAGCCCACAAATGCAGTGAAATCATGCCCGCGGTGTGCTACTCGACATTCGCGTGAACATTGCCCGTCACGCCAAGCTATTTGCTTTTTCTGCCATAAGAAAGGACATGTTCAAAGTGTTTGCCAGAAAAAGCTCAGATCAGTCAATCACAATCATTCCAGGCCCTTTGCTTCGCGCCGGAATCGAACCAAGGACACTCAGGCTCGTGGACCTTCGCCTATGGACATTCATGTCGTTAATTCCACTTCGTCCAGTGACACTTTCTCTAACAGTGACAGTGATCGTCCCACAAAAACTGTGCGTCGACGTCGCCGGAAATCACGTCAATTAGCAAGTGATTCTGTACCAGTGTCTGTTCCACTTGCACAAAACCGTCGCTCTTGTCGTCAGCAGAACAATAAACTTTTTGTGGACTTAGACTTTGACGGCCAAGTGATACCATTCCAGCTCGATACCGGAGCTGCAGTTTCATTGCTCAATCACGACACATACAAACAACTGGGCGCACCTCCGTTGCGTGCCGCAAATGTTAAGCTCACTACATATTCCGGACAGAAACTTCCTGTGTTAGGACAGTGCAGCCTTCTTGCAACATACAAGGGACAAACAAAACTTGTGTCATTTTACGTTCTTCGTTCTTCTTCTGCAGTGAACTTATTTGGTCTAGATTTATTTAAGTTGTTTAACATGTCTATTGTAAATCAGGTCCTCTCAGTGAATCAGACTGTGCCTACAGACAATGTTTCTCGGCTGTGTGACGAATTTGCAGACATTTTTGCACCGGGCTTAGGTTGCGCTAAAAACTATGAAGCACATTTAGACCTGAAGGTAAACGCGCAACCGAAATTTTTCAGGGCGCGCAATGTTCCCCACGCATTGCGTGCTGAGGTCGCAAGAACGTTACACGATCTCGAATCACAGGGTGTAATTGAACGTGTGCAAGCTTCTCTCTGGGCCTCACCCTTAGTCATTTTGCCAAAACCTTCCGGAAAATTGAGACTTTGCGTGGACTTCAAGGCCACAGTGAATCCACAGCTAGTGACTGCTACTTTTCCTTTGCCCCGCCCGGAAGATCTTTTTGCTAAACTGTGCCCGGGAAAATATTTTTCAAAGTTGGACCTAGCCGATGCGTACTTGCAAATACCGGTGGACGACGAATCCCAGCGCGTATTGGTGGTTAACACGCATCTTGGATTGTACCGCTTCAAAAGACTGCCTTTCGGGTGTGCATCCGCCCCTGCCTTGTTTCAGCAATATTTACAAACTATTTGTGCGTCGGTCCCTACTGCAGCAAACTATCTGGACGATATAGTGATCTCCGGACAGACAGAAGAAGATCATCTTGCGAATTTACGAACATTATTTCAGGTCTTGCGGCAAAATGGTCTTCGCTTGAGGAAGGACAAATGTGTGTTTTTTGCTCGTGACTTAACATACCTGGGACATGTCATTAATGCCCAAGGCATACATCCAAGTCCAGAGCACCTCCGTGCCATACACGATTTGCCTTCCCCTCAAAATCTGAAACAGCTACAGAGTGTGTTGGGTAAAATTAATTATTACCATAAATATGTGCGCAATGCCTCTTTCATTTCAGCTCCGCTTCATCGCTTACGCCGTAAAGGTGTTCCGTTCGTCTGGACGCCGGAATGTGAACGCGCCTTTCGCCAGTTGAAATCGGCGTTGCTTTCTAATACTTGCCTTACGCCATTCGATCCCCAGAAACCCCTTTTGTTGATGGTAGATGCATCGGATTTCGGGATCGGTGCTGTGCTTGCGCACAAAGTTGGCTCCCATGATCGCCCTATTGCCTTTGCGTCCAAATTGCTCTCGTCTGCGCAAAGAAATTATTCACAGATAGAGAAAGAAGCTTTGGCTCTCGTGTTCGGTGTTACTAAGTTCCATGATTTCTTGTATGGTCGTCACTTTACCATCATCACAGACCACAAACCTTTGACATCGCTTTTTCATCCGACCAAGCCTGTACCTCCACGTACAGCGCAGAAATTCATTCGCTGGTCTATTTTCCTCTCGCAGTACCGCTACGATATCTTGTATCGGTCCACTGCTAAGCACGGAAACGCCGATGCGTTGTCCCGTTTGCCTGTTGCTGAGGATAAAGCATTCGATTCTTCCGAACTTGCTTGCATGTTCATTGATTCGGAAACCGATGAAGTGGTCGAATCGTTTCCGATTGATTTTCGTCGTGTCGCTACAGCCACAGCTGCTGACCCTGTCCTTGCTACTGTTTTACGTTTTGTTGCTACGCAATGGCCTTTGTCAAAGTCTCGGATCGAGGATCCGTTGGTTCGCCGATTTTTTGCTCACAAGGAGAGACTTTTTGTTCGACGTGGTGTTTTGTTGTTGCGTTCTGATAATGATCAGTCCAGAGTCGTGGTCCCACGTTCGTTACAGTCCTCTGTTTTACGGCTTCTTCATCAAGGACATTGGGGTATAGTGCGAACGAAACAACTTGCTCGTCAGCACTGTACTTGGTTCGGAATCGATGCTGCGATTACGAATATGTGTTCTTCGTGCCCGGCGTGTGCCGAACAACAGTCCGCACCGCCGCGGAAAGTCTTTGCGTGGCCACAAGCCACTTCCCCTTGGCAACGCTTGCACATTGATTTTGCTGGTCCATTCTGGAATGCTCGATGGTTGGTTCTGGTCGACGCCTTCAGTAATTTTCCTTTTGTTGTCCGGATGTCTTCCACGACGTCCTCCGCCACCATCCAAGCGTTGTCTGCTATCTTTTGCATTGAAGGTCTTCCGCAGACTATTGTTTCCGACAATGGCCCACAATTCATGTCCGCAGAATTTCAGTCATTCTGCCAGGCCAATGGTATTCAACATCTGACATCCGCGCCGTTTTCGCCTCAGTCCAACGGTGCCGCTGAACGATTGGTCCGGACGTTCAAGTCACAGATGTTGAAATTGAAAGAGTCGCATTCTCGGGAGGACGCATTGTTGCTCTTTTTGTCTTCGTATCGCTCTCAGCCCCGAGATGGTCGCTCGCCGGCTGAGTTGCTCCACGGTCGTCCTCATCGCACCTTGATGTCTTTGCTGCATCCGCCGCATCAGGTTCCTGTGCAGCGGCAGACTCCTGCTTTTGCTCCGGGCGACGTTGTATTTTATCGCAACTATCGCGGTTCACGGCGTTGGCTCGCAGGGCGCATTCTTCGCTGCCTCGGCCGCGCGATGTATTTGGTTTTGGGGGCCTCTGGTGAGGTGCGTCGGCATCTCAATCAGCTGCGCCTCTGTCGTCGCTCGGGTTCTGCCGCTCCCCGTCTGCTTTCAGCGACGGTGCCGTCCGGTCAGCGCCCTGGGGACCCATCTACTGGCTCGCCTCATCCCCAGGTGTTACCGACGATGCCTTCCATTTTGCCCCATGGCGACGCGCCGCTGCCGCCGCAGCAGCAGCAGCTGCAGCAGCCGCCGCCGCCGCCGACCGCATTCGACGCTTCGTTGCAGCCGCCAAGCGCCTCCCAGGGTCACGCGCCGCCGGTCGCTTCCCGTGACCAGCTGTCCTCCGCCATGGAACGCCCGCCCGCTCCGGACCACATGACGTCATCGCGCGTCGGCTACCCCGACGCCATGGACGTCGACCCTTCCGGACCTCCTGTCTCTTTACGGGCGCATACACCGCATGTTGACGTGCACCCTGGACTAGTTTTGCAGGCGTTTCCTAGCTCCCCTCGGACCGGATGGCCGGGTGCGGGTGGCACAGCCTCGCCTGTTGTTAGGCTCCCCACCTCATCGCATACGTCAACATGTGGTCCTCCCCACGGCGGGCGGAAGCCTTATTACACGACCGTTCGCCGATTTGCGGGGGAGGAATGTGGTGTCACCGCCAGACACCACACTTGCTAGGTGGTAGTTTAAATCGGCCGCGGTCCATGTAGTACATGTCGGACCCGCGTGTCGCCACTGTGATCGCAGACCTAGCGCCACCACCAAGGCAGGTCTCGTGATACGAGAGAGGACTCAACCCCAGTTGTACGAGAACCAAGCTACCGCCCAGTTGTACGCGAACCTAGCTATCGCCCAGTTGTACGAAGCCTTTCTCTCTCATTAGCCGAGAGACAGAATAGCCATCAGAAGTTAATGGCTACGAACTAACAAGGAGCCATTTGTATCAGTGCCTATAGCTTCGAGTATTCAAGAGAGATGTATTCCAAGGAATCAATAAAAGTTAAGTAAAAAGCATCTACATACTTTTCTTCTTATTCATTCATAAGTTCTCATGTTCCAGACTTCACGCCCGTCTGCTTATTGCCGTTCGTGCACTATCGGCCACAGCGTTAGTTTAGCATTCCTTTTCAGCAAGCAACATCACGGTGTCGGTCCAGCTACCGACACTACAGGAACAATGCGTGCGACTTCAGAAATTTTACTGTTGATACCACGAATTTCTAGAATGTTGCATGCCTGAAAATTTAGCAGAAAGTGCAACTTAGTGTACTGAATAATAAATCCTGCCCGTCGATCGTTGTAATATGTTGCTCTTCCGTTGTCAACTAAACCTTTAAATTCTTTGGCATGGTATTGTATTGCCGTTTCATAGCAAATCTGCAGCACCCATAGCTTATGCGACTGTGTAATAGATATTGAGAATCCTCATCCCTCTCTTCTGTCGTTCCTATTCGTTTTTAAAAGCTATTGACGATAGGTCGCTAGAGGGCCTCTTTGGTGCAAACATCCACTGGACCTGTAAACGTCATTCATAGCACGAACAACTAGCGCAGTGTATACAGCACTGACACCACGATCTTACTCAACTGAATAGAGTTCTGCCGACCGAAAATGGCGCACCGCAATACTAAATGAAATTTTATGTAAATTGGATGAGGAGGGGTGGAGGGAGAAAGGAAAGGATAGGAATTACTGATAACTTGATCGGGACATTTTGCGGAATCAACGGCGACGATTGGAAATGCATGCCACAAAGGGATTCGAACCCGGGATCTCCCGCTTACGAGTCAGGTGGCTTAATCACTGTGACATCTGGTAGACAGTGTTGTCGCAGCTGCACGGACTATCTTGGCACGCCTCCTTGCTGACCCACATCCCCACCAGGCCCCTCCTATCCTCAGTTCCTGTCCATTTCCACCACGCTCGCTATTTTGAGATTCCCGCTGGAGGTCGGACTTACCTGTGCGTCCATAATGAAGAAGGTGGGTCCATTACTCATCTAGCTAAATTCCTTTTTGCGCTGTACCGAGTACTTCGGGGAAGAAATGAGCAAAGCCGAAACAGGTAGAGCCGTTGCCAGCTCTCAGCCTGCACACCCGGCCCGCTGGAAGTTTGGCACACTGCGGTCGGCCCTGGTTCGAAGAGTTGATTGTACTGCTCTCAACAGGAGTGGATATTTGTACAGTAATCTTCAACGTTTTGTGAATGCGTGGCCGGTAAGAGCGCAAGTAGTGTGCGGCTAGGCGGCCCGGCGCCACGTCGCGGTTTCTCGCACCTCGGCGCGCCGCCTCGTCGCTGCCACGACGGCCCCTGCGGGTCCACTGTGCGGCGCGGCGGCCCGGGCTTACCGGCTCATCGCAGAGCCGGCGCCGGGCGCGCGCGGCCTTGCGGCGCAGTCGTTGTCGCAGGCCGCGATCCTGATTTACGGAGCGCGTCTAACAGGCAACGCGCCGCCAGACAAGGCGACGCCGTAACGCCCAATTTATAGCCGAGCGACTCCCGACCGCCACTCCGCAACGCGTATACATTACACAGTCGCCTTTTGAGGGCTCCGTCGCAAACTTTGAAAGGTGGCGACGTGTCCGTAACCTACCATCTCTCTCTCACACAGATCACCTTGAGCTATCGATGTGTACAGATTAAATAGAATATTGCACCTCTTACAGTTTATCTCCGTAGAGCAGCAGCGAGGTTAAAGAAATGTGTAAAAAATGAGTTGTGCCCATTTGAAAGATAAGGCATTAAAAACACAACGAAGGTTACAAAAGACCTCCTAATCAGACAAAGTCGCTAGTGAATCATTTTAAACAGGAAGACTCAGAACCCACTTTTCTAAAATTTTAGAACATGACTTCTTTGAGTGCATAACAGAATGATACAACAACAGAGGAAGGGATTAAATTACATTTTGAATGTGAACCTCATAAATGACGAATCACGTCTCCAATATTTATCAGAGTTCTACAAAGGCAAAAAATCACCAGGCAACGAAGATAAATGTAACTGAGATATGTAACAGAAGATGATGATGTAACTGTTTCACATGCAGTAAATGATGATGTAAGGGTTCCACATACTGTAAATGATGATGGAACTGTTTCGCACGCAGAGTATGAGAAAGATGAAAGTTTGTTAAAAAATAGGAAGTCTCCCGGGGACTATAGGATTGCCAATGAATCAATGAAGTATGGAAGCATCTACTAACTGAACTATTAACTAAGTCGGTTAATAATGTTATAATTGATAATAAAAGTCCAAAGTAAAGGGAACTGGTATTACAACTCTCATGTACAAAAAAGGAGATAAGAAACGTCCATACGATTACAGAAGGATGAATCTACTGTGTTCAATTCTGAAACTCATAGCAAAAATAACAGGAAATGAAGGAAAAAACCTTAAAACACTTCCAGGTCAGCAGTTTGGTTTCAGGTCCATTATGTGAAGCACAGAGGCAGTATTTACTTTCAGACATTGTAGGAAACTCCATTGAATACAGCAGAACATTTTATTTTTGTTTTATTGATATACAGAAGGCTTTCGTTAGGATTTCGTTAGCAAACCAGCTCATAATAGCGGGATTCTTTCCAACTCAATAAAACCAATTGAAGACCTGTATTCCAACAACTATATGCAGGTTAACTAGCTGCATAGCAGTTAATAATTGTATTAAACAAGGTGACTCTTTGAGCCCACTACTTTTTTATATAGCCATGGGCGAGATGATGAGGAAAACATTTGATGGCAATGGTTATAGAATGGAGGACGAACGAATAAAATAAAGAAAAGTAATGCTGACCATGCAGTTCTGCTGGTAGTCAGTGAAGATAACCCGCAGAAACTTGAAGACATATTTAATGTGTCAGCTAAAAACCTAAATATGGTCATATCCATTAAAAAACCAAATGTATGACCACATCTGAGGAACAAGTTAGATGTAAACTGGATAGTAAACTTATTCAACAGGTAATGAAAGTTAAATATCTTGGTACTGAACTGTCCAGCAATGGAAACTTCGAAAAGGAAGTTAAAAAACAAGCTGCAATATCAAACTAAGTGTCAGGTTGTTTCAATTATACTGTTTCGGAAAAGGCAATAATGTACAAAACACTAGTAAGGAGAACAATTATAACATTCACAGTAGAGAGAAGATTGAAGACATCAAAGAATAATAACTCTAGGAAGCCACAGAAATAGAAATTCTGTGAAGAATTACTGGCAAGACACTGAGAGACAGAGAGAATTGAAAGCATTAGAAAAGGATGTACAGTGGACCCTATTACTAAGTGGGTACATAACAGAAAGCATGAATTTAACGAGAACATAGGCAGCATGGTGGAAGGGAAGATTGTGCAAATCGAAAATATTAAGTAGTAGCTGGTACAAGAAATATTGGAGGTCCCAGTAAAGGAAGGACCGACAACCTTAGGGTAGACAGAGGGGTACTGAAGGAAACAGCGATAAGCATAGGAGGAAAGGCACAAGAAGAAAAGTAGATCTATGATATGTTTGGGAAATGAGTTTAGACAGGCAGAACACTTCGATTTCTCTACAAGCTAGGAATCTGACGTCGACGTGAACAAAACTCGAGAAAGACACGGATTTTAAAATGTTCCTCGTAATCTGCAGCACATAGGAAGTCTTCAGTCTTAGATGGTACACCTGAAGGTGACTAACAGGTGCACAGGCGAAATATCGTTGAGTGTAGACCAGCTGCAAGCCAGAAACTTCTCAGATATGGTGTTTTGTAAGAAAGGCACGCTAGCTGTCGCTGTCCCGGAGAGAAACCCCGTTCAGCTCGTTAGGTTGGTCTGCACTGTGTTGCCCATGCGCTGGAGTTGGTAACGAAGAATTTCAAAGTAATCATGTATACTGATAAAGGCCACCGCTATCACCATCGTATTAACAAGGGAGCGTAAATGTTTCATTTTAATGCAATGCGAACCTGCTGCTACTAATGAAGCACTTCGCGTTACACAATAGAACTAGTACATGTTTCGTGGGCCTAGTGTCTTCAGTATTTATCCTTATTCTTCTTGCTGATAATCTATAGATACCATATGAAACTATCAATCACATCCCAGTATATTAATGGCCATGAAAACTACACATACCGTCAAGGCCCAATATTTTACCGCCCATTGAAAGGATACAGGGCAATGAGCAAATAATCGTCACCTTGCTCATGTCTAAAAGTTTTCAGACGATCTGACTTTTGGATAAATTGGCAACGTGTTCGAAAATGTTCCACTATTTGTCAATAATATGAAAAGATATTGACAATAGTTGTGTAACTTGTTGCTAATGAACTAATTCACAGGTTAAGCAGCAACTATCAACGAGCACAATTCTATCTATTTACCACGTTTGATTTAAGGGACAAAGGAGCCTCTGAATTAATTATTTTCAACGCCAAATAGTCTGTACTATTTATCAAATATATGAAAGAGCACACATACACAATATTATTTGCATTTCAAAAATATGTAAAAATACTGACAATAGTTGTAGTATTTAAACGTCTAAAATGATGTAAAAATGCATAAACGCACGCACTAAAACACACACACACACACACACACACACACACACTTATGCAACGGTTATTTGAAGTCTCACAGTACTTATTCTAGCAATAAAATGTCTGTCAAAAGTACACAAAAGTGTTACTTACAAAGCACCCACTTCAACAATTAATGTCAAAAACACATCAACAAACATTGATTATGGCAAGAGTCATGATGTTACACCACACCTAAAATACATAAAGATATTCACAGTGTTGGTGTAACTTGAGTATCGCCACATTAAAAGCGTCTATATTTTGTTCTGTAAAATCACATGTGAGCTAAAATAACATATCAGCTACTGGAATACTTCAAAACTCACAGTTGCCATCTGACATGATTTTTTGACTCTCAAATTAAATGCCCCAATGCTATTTACGTGCGTAACTTTTTCATGGACTCTATAACTACATGTTAGCTGACATAACACACTGTAGTCATGGTTGACACTTCATAATAGCCCTAAATAAAACTATGTTACAAAAACGAAGTGCCCAAGCACAGTGTTAGGGCGAAGAAGATAATACGCCAAGAAGATACGATTTCAGTATTACTAATGAGACTCAATTTTCTGTATGAATGTTCTGTAAAACACATGTTGTGTAAAATAATTTATAAACTACTGGCAGACCAATTATCTTGTTATTCAAGTGGTTTAAATGGTTCTAAGCACTATGGGACTTAACATCTGAGGTCATCAGCCCCGTAGACTTAGAACTAGTTAAACCTAACTAACCTAAGGATATCACACACATCCATGCCCGAGGCAGGATTCGAACCTGTGAGCATAGCAGCAGCGCGGTTCCGGACTGAAGCGCCTAGAACCACTCGCCCCTAGGGGTTGGCTCTTGTTATTAGAAGGTAAGATAACCCTATACCTAAAGAATGACTACAGACTCTCAAATTAAGTGCTGAAATGCTATTTCCATTTCAAAATAGTTTTGTAGCTATACAAAACATACATTAGCTTCAATTAACACATCATCTCAGGCCAAAACAAGGCTAAGTTACACAAACAAATTAGAGCGAATGCCAGTTTAGAGGGGAAGAAAATAAGGTAGCGACAAAATATAAATAAAGTTACTGACTGGCTGATATACTTTATTTTTATCACTTTTGATTGACGACGTAGCTCTGGTGGAATATTTAACAACTGACGTTAGATTTTCCTACCCTTAAACACAGCAATGTGTACTAAAAATGATTTCTTTTATGAGACATTTAACGCATTTTATCAGTTAAAAATGTATATTTTTGTAATGTGAAAGTATAGTTTTATACTGCAACAGACACCAAGTGTAAATTCAACAGGTTTCGAGATACTGAATATCTATATAGAGAGGAGGATTTGGCATTTCTAAAATATTATCTTTGCACTATAATGAAATTTTTTTATGGAAGTATGAAAAGATGTTGAGTATAGAAAACATGCTGGTTTCTTATCGAAATACACAACTGTAACTACATATCTCTGACCAGGAACGAAATTTCGATGTTTGCCTCAAAATAAAATGGGCTCATTTAGTAGCACTACTGATATAATTTAACAGGTTAATCTGCACTTGTTAATAAGATTAGTTCATTCTTTGTAGCAAACTTTAGAAAAACCAAAAATAGTCTATATTATTTATAGAAATTAGTAAAGATTTGTTGTATCACTCTACAAGACAGATATGACACTAATGCTGATAGAAATTATTGCTTAAAGTGCACTTAACCATCAGAATTCTACGGTTTAGGTACCATGTTTTAACGAAACCAAAATATTGTTTGTATTCGTTATCAAAAGACACAGTTCTGACCTAACTTACAGGTGTACTTCTTCAGGCCGGACATGGGCTGGCACACATTGTGAAAAATGATATTTCATTGAAACACCATACGTATCTGTATTAATAAACGAGGGTTGTATACTTTTAGCTACTTCCCAAAGTCACTCAAACATTATAGCAACTCAATGATAGAGTAAAAAATTTTGTTTTGCGGTACGAAAAGTTTCTTATCTTCTGTTGCTGACGTCAAGTTATGCTTCAACACAGTGGAGACTACATAACTCTCTGTCTCATATATCACCCATAAAAAGCAAATTTTAAAATATTGCTCAATACATCGCCATGTTACAGCAAAATTTTTATAGATTGTCACAAATTCCTCCATACATTGTCGTGTTGCTCTAAATGTAACTTAACACTCTATACATCGGTATGTTGCAACAAAATTCTAACAAAGTGCTCTATACATTGTTATACCGAACTTGTAACAGATTTCCATGAGATATAACCACTTTTACCTGAAATAGCAACTTATTACCCATTATGTCACAATGTTATATATAAGCATCTACTGTTTTTACCCCAATCTGATGATTACTGTTACCCCAAATGCAATTGGTTCAACGATGATCAGCCTATATTGTGACTTACACTACCCCAAAGACAGGATGGATACAATTATGGGGTGATAATGGTCTGATAACATCAATCATGGTGATGAGCACTACCCCAAATACTACAGTTGACATCAATTGTCAATTGACATATAGTGTAGGACACTGAAGGTTAGCAAATGTGCTTGACTGACATTAAAATGATCACAATGACTACCATTACGTCAGACATATTGTGGGTACTATTGTGGGGCGACAATGGTCAGTTGGCCTATGAAGACCACACAGAAGGAAGGAGTTAAGTCCATTTTATAGATTTTGTCAGGAGAGCAATTTTAAAGTTGAAAATGTTCAAGTTTCATTGGTTATTGAAATATGCTTTTGTAATTTATTCAGTACCTTCCTTAAGGAGAACTTAAAAGTGGAAAAATATATTATTAACAATTGGACTCCATATATCTTTTTATCTGAATGTCTATTTTTTAATTTCTTTGTGTAATGCACTAATTAGTTTGTAAAAGTCAGAATGTAATGTGATAGTGGTATGATACTTCACTATAAAACTTCCCTGCAATTCACGTGACAAAGATCTATTCATATTTGAGTCTAGTCATTATTGTACATGATATTCATGACTAATCATGTTTTAGGAAGAATACTGTTTATCAACATTCTGTTTCTACTTTCATTGAACTCATGTAAGTGATAATGATTAATAAGCTTATGTCTCAACTTTTGTATCTTTAAATCACCTGGTATACAACTACAAACAATTATTCAATAAGTGGTTACAACACATACATTGAAAATATAGTTAATCGGACATAATTTCAGTGATCAGCATCAGTCACAGTTCTTATAACCCACAGTATTCGTTTCTCACTTTTTACTTGTTACAAACAAATAACACAAAACGTGTTTATAAATTCACTGCCAGAATGGAATATTTGTTTTGTACTCTTGGGCCCCTGTCTCGCAAAACACCTTCAGTTCTTGCAGATCACAATACTTTTCCTTGGTGATATGTAGCAGACCTGAAACATTGGACACGTGATCTATTATTAGCATGGTATCTCAATAGGTTTGTTATAATAAAGCAGGACCTGCTATTTCACACACTGATATGATCTAATTTCATTTAATTACTTTGAGAAAAGTTTTTACCACCTTACCTTCGTAACAGGGTGGTTCTTCTTTCAGTCCTCTAGCAGGAACAGTAACAACCGATGAGATTCAAGATCCTTTGTGTCACAATATATAATAAGCTTTGGATGGTGACGTTCTATCTTCATCTCCTTAATAATTCGCGATGGGGATGGACATTTTGGTCGGTGTCTTGGTTGCAAGAAATCAGTCCAGTCACATATCATTGAGCCATCAACTTCAACAATCTATAAAGGAGTTCGCATGCGCATCTTTGATTACGTCTGTCCAGTCCTTTGGGAGCTCAGCTTTCCAGGTATGAATGTCCTCTACTGGGAATGTCACACGAATTGATCCAAATCGCTTTGCATGATGGACAAGATAATGGATTAATCTGAAATAGGTGTAGTGTTCGTTTTGATCCCCACATGAGTCACAGGAGATTTCCAAATTTTTAACCTCAGTGTCCAGAAAGGAAATAACGTAATGATTCAGGAAAGAAGCTACTTCATTTGAGCCTTCTTTCCTGCAGTTTCAGGATAAACATAAAACACTGCACTACTGCCTGAGACTCGATGTACACTCCTGGAAATGGAAAAAAGAACACATTGACACCAGTGTGTCAGACCCACCATACTTGCTCCGGACACTGCGAGAGGGCTGTACAAGCAATGATCACACGCACGGTACAGCGGACACACCAGGAATCGCGGTGTTGGCCGTCGAATGGCGCTAGCTGCGCAGCATTTGTGCACCGCCGCCGTCAGTGTCAGCCGGTTTGCCGTGGCATACGGAGCTCCATCGCAGTCTTTAACGCTGGTAGCATGCCGCGACAGCGTGGACGTGAACCGTATGTGCAGTTGACGGACTTTGAGCGAGGGCGTATAGTGGGCATGCGGGAGGCCGGGTGGACGTACCGCCAAATTGCTCAACACGTGGGGCGTGAGGTCTCCACAGTACATCGATGTTGTCGCCAGTGGTCGGCGGAAGGTCCACGTGCCCGTCGACCTGGGACCGGACCGCAGCGACGCACGGATGCACGCCAAGACCGTAGGATCCTACGCAGTGCCGTAGGGGACCGCACCGCCACTTCCCAGCAAATTAGGGACACTGTTGCTCCTGGGGTATCGGCGAGGACCATTCGCAACCGTCTCCATGAAGCTGGGCTACGGTCCCGCACACCGTTAGGCCGTCTTCCGCTCACGCCCCAACATCGTGCACCCCGCCTCCAGTGGTGTCGCGACAGGCGTGAATGGAGGGACGAATGGAGACGTGTCGTCTTCAGCGATGAGAGTCGCTTCTGCCTTGGTGCCAATGATGGTCGTATGCGTGTTTGGCGCCGTGCAGGTGAGCGCCACAATCAGGACTGCATACGACCGAGGCACACAGGGCCAACACCCGGCATCATGGTGTGGGGAGCGATCTCCTACACTGGCCGTACACCACTGGTGATCGTCGAGGGGACACTGAATAGTGCACGGTACATCCAAACCGTCATCGAACCCATCGTTCTACCATTCCTAGACCGGCAAGGGAACTTGCTGTTCCAACAGGACAATGCACGTCCGCATGTATCCCGTGCCACCCAACGTGCTCTAGAAGGTGTAAGTCTACTACCCTGGCCAGCAAGATCTCCGGATCTGTCGCTCATTGAGCATGTTTGGGACTGGATGAAGCGTCGTCTCACGCGGTCTGCACGTCCAGCACGAACGCTGGTCCAACTGAGGCGCCAGGTGGAAATGGCATGGCAAGCCGTTCCACTGGACTACATCCAGCATCTCTACGATCGTCTCCATGGGAGAATAGCAGCCTGCATTGCTGCGAAAGGTGGATATACACTGTACTAGTGCCGACATTGTGCATGCTCTGTTGCCTGTGTCTATGTGCCTGTGGTTCTGTCAGTGTGATCATGTGATGTATCTGACCCCAGGAATGTGTCAATAAAGTTTCCCCTTCCTGGGACAATGAATTCACGGTGTTCTTATTTCAATTTCCAGGAGTGTATTTTGTGTTAGATATTTTATGATAACTTTCATATGATACGGAACAAGTAGAATATGTCTCCTGAAAATATTCTTGATTGTGAGTTCTTCAGGCAAATACAGTTTGTGTTTTATTTATGCTGTAACGACTGGACCATCCTTCAAATGACTTGATATGAGCGCAGATATTTTGCTCTGTTTCTGTTGATAGTTCATGAACTTGGTTTCCACGTTTCCCTCGTTTATCAACTTCATTTTTGAGGACTTCCTGATGGTTTCTAATCTTTTCTTTGGAATACTATGCAGTGATATAAAGATCTTTTGACAAACAGACAATTCTGTCACAGTATTGCCTCTCATTATTCTGACCTTATAATGAAATGTATAATGACGCAAAGTAGCTATTATCTCAACTCTGCGAGGCATTCAGCGTTGTATATTGTCAACAGAAGTCAGTCCTGTCAGGTGCCTTCTTTTCTCATTCCAGTCCTTCAACAAACTGACATTAGATATTAATGTAGACTTCTCCACATCACTTAGCAAATCAGTACAATTCTTCTTGCAGCTGGAATGCTCTCCATTTTATGCGACATTCTTCTTAGCTATTTAGATACTTCAGATTGTCTAACATAGCTCCGTCTTTTTCAAGACTTACTACTGCATCCTGACTGTGGATATTCCATAACCAGTTAAAACACCGACGTCAGTTGAATTTTACACGAAATTCAGTTCTATCTACCACACAACAAAGCGCTGAAGCGACTGTCAAGGCTCATCTGTGTTAGCACAAATCATGGTGCGAAATTCAGTTCCACTACAGCAAAAAGCAAAGAAGCTAATGTCAAATCTGGTTAGCTTAGACAACACATAAGAAAGATCAACAGTGCGATTGCATTTAACAATGTCAACAATGAGACTTCGATAAAAGCAGACAAAAAATTCAATACAGCTCAGAAAACCGCACCTGCTGGATTTCACACATTCTGTCCATGTATTGGGCGGACGTGATCCGTTTTCTCCGTCTAGACCATATTTTAATCTGGCTGCAACTCTTTAACCATATCCATCACATTCATTTAAGTTCACCCAACTGAAAATGCATTTGATGAGCTTCATAAACTTAACATTAACTGATTTTCGTGAGATTTGGACTTAACACCTTCTTTCCGTGTAGTCTTCATAGATAATAGCCAATACCCTGACCATGGTGACCACCACTATCCTGAATGCGTGGTTAACACAGCTGGGAAGAATGACGGTCATTTGACATTTGACATCTACCATTATCCCGATCATGCTGACTGCTATAGCCCCAGATACTATTTCATCCAATCAAGGTTGGTTGACATAATTAGTGGGGTGATTATGATCAGTTGACATGGTAACTTCCATTACCTCAGGCATATTGCCTGCCATTACCACAAACATAGGATGGATAGTACTGTTGGGACACTGTGGTCAGTGATTGCCTGCAGCCCAGTCACAGAGTTTACCCTTGGCTTGAATGCTTGGTGGATAGTACTGTGGAGCAATGACTGTTAGTTGATATAGTAACTGTCATTAGCTTCAGACCATGGTAATGAGCGTTACCCAAATGCATTGTGTTATGTGGAAGTTAAATAATAAGCTGAGAATGAGTTACCTCATCTCAAATACTATTCTAACAGCAGAAGTAAACAGTCTGTTCATGCTATGGCCTGACAGTGAGTGCCTGCTACTGCACCTTAAAATTCTATTCTAACACCATAAAACTGACAGTGTATGTGCCAAATCATGACAATGGTTTCCAGCTACTGGAATTCAGAAAGTATCCAACCATCAAACAAAATTGTAACAAATTGCCACATATATCACAATTTCTATACGTCGTTATAACAAGTAGTGCCATAGATACCCACTGTTAAAGGAAACTGTAACAAACGGCCACACACATCACCGTTGTTCCTAACTAAACGAACTGGGAGTTGTTCTGAAAGGTTGTGACTTGTTCCTACAAGAAAGAGCGAATATTTGGCAAGATGAAACTTTTTAAAACCTTTAAGTCAATATTTATTCCAACAAGTGAAATGCTTATTCGGCAAGTTGAAACTTCTGAGAGTTAGTACAGCCTCCTTTATGTCATACATATATGTCCCCCCTATATGTCCCCCCTCCCAACTGTCTCCCTCTACCTTTGCCACATGTGTATGTCAACTTGAAGACTAAGCATTTTGCTTATAAGAACAAGTCTTTACTTGCTGCCAGCGGCAAGTTGCTGGTTGTTGAAAAAGTCACAGTGTTTTAGAACAATTATTAACTTGCTTTGTCAGTGTCACATTGGTCAATTTGTTGTTTTTTCCTTTTTTTGTAGGAGTGGTGCATTAAATGACAGTTATAATTTCGTAAACAGTAATAATGTATAGGGATATTCACTTCAATTTTGTACACAAAGGTGTTGTGTAGAGTAATTTGTTGCAATTTTTACCAATGCTTGTGATCCAGTAGCTGAAATTCATTGATGGGTTATACCACATACAGTGACAGTTTTTGGTGTGGGAACAATTTTAGATCCAATAACTGACACCCACTATTCAAACATATTTTTCTTTACTGCTAAATAGAACTATGTATCAACTGACCATCAAGACCACACAGTAATATGTATCCATCTGTTCAGGATAATGGTGGTTACCATTATCAGAGTGTGGCCATCAGAACTTGTCTGTAACATGGTGACACACTTTTTACAGTTAATTGTAATGATGGTAATATAAGGGAGAAATTTGTTACATTTTTGCTGTAACTTACCGATATATGGGGCCATTTTCTGTAACATAGCTATGTGTGGAGGAGTTTGTTACAATTTTACTGTAACACATCTACGTGTGGAGCTATTTGTTACACGTTTTCTGTATCATGTCGATGTACATGCAAATTTGTTGTGATTTGTGCTGAAATGACGCTGTATGGGGCAAGTGTCATGTAGTCTCCACTGTGCATTAGTGTTAGTTGATAATGTCAGCAGAATGTGGCAAACATTCGATACAGGAAGATAAATTTTTCCCTCTTGCATGGAGTCGCTATAAGTTTATGTAACTTCGGAAAGTAGTTGAAACTTAGTGGATGGAAGCATAGCAGCCGTTATTTCTTATCTGTATGAATGTGTATTGCTATTGTTCAGTATGCTGCTTCGTCGAAGTGTAATGTAGTGCACCGTGTGATGGCACAAGTCAGTCCATGTTAAGTGCGCTTTAACCAATAAGTTGAATCTGTAGTGTCATGTGTGTTCTGATAAAGAATATAGACAATTTTTTGGTTTCTTGGAAGTATAGTACGAAACTAAACTATGGAGTTTGTACAGTTACAGAACAGTTTTGATTTGGAAATAATATCTTGGAACGTAGCATGACGGTCCACGTTCATGCTTTAGAGGTCAATTGTATTCTAACTTCTGGTTACTCAGTAATGCTACTCTTCCAGTAGCTGATATTATTGTATACAAGATGTGTCTGGAACTAAGGTGCTTAGACAACGAATGTTAATGTCTCTTGTGTCACACACTACAGTTACTTGATGACCAATCAGATGCTGATGGAACTGCTGTAGACTCAACACCAATGACGACAGCTCCTGTTGTGCAAGTCCCTATTGACATTTTCAAGCACTCAGCTTGTGACTTGTGAAGACAACGGGTTGGGGTTCCCTGATTTCGCCCTCGCCACCAGTTCTTGGTTCAAATGACTTTGAGCGCTATGGGACTTAACATCTGAAGTCATCAGTCCACTAGAACTACTTAAACCTAACTAACCTAAGGACATCACACACATCCATGCCCGTGGCAGGATGGGAACATGCGACCGAAGCGGTCGCGGATACACGCTGTAAGCAGGCTGCGATCAGCTGTTCACAGGTAGGTGAACCTACTCTCTGCAGGTTTGCCGTTTGGGAGATTAATCCGCGAAGAAGTGACAGTGGGTAACTACTGACGGGCTACGGCGCTCAGCATGAGCTGACATGAGTCATTGGAACAAGTGTTCCAAACAGGACACATAAAGTATACCGTCTACGTTTGCACTGATATACAGATATTCTCACTGCAACGCCAACACAAAAGTAAAAATCAAACGAAATGCAGTTGCTCTGTAACAAGTCAGCGGAGGCCACGCATCAGTTGTACCAAAATACCTAGAAAATATTATTGAAAAATTTCCGAGAATATGTCCCTGAAATTCCCTTCCAGTATTACGGTTGTAGGGATGAGGTAGCCCCTCTTATATGATATGTGCATCCATGCGTACGATGGTATGAAGTTTCTTCAACGCTCCTAGTAACTCTTAAACAGACAACTCGTGAAAGTCTTTCTTTTGAGATTAAGATTCCGTTACCACTCAACAATTGTTAGGTTAATACAGCTGTCACATGTGGACTGACACACTATTTATGTTGGTGCCTCATATGCTGTCTGGGAAATCGTTAACTCGAAGCTGTTTGTATTCCCTTTAGTTGGCCTATAGCTCACTTCTTCTCACCTTTTTACATTAACTGCTTGCATCCATGCTGACAGCTTTAGATTGGCGACGAGGACAAGGTCTTGGAGACCAATACAGCAACTAAATCTTTGAGACACCGTGAATGCTGTAATGGAGTACAGATGAATATTCTGTGACGTCTCTACTTACGATGCTGCGCACGTTTTATATGTAACATACTACGCTGTGCAGAACACAGCACGTTGCCTTAGAGTGTGGCTGATGAACTGAGGATGAATACAACATGAGCACAAATGTTATCGTCGAGACTGAAAAGGATGCTAACTGCTGTTTGCGTAACTAGTCAAACTTCCGTTAAAATTAGGGGGTGTTTCATATTTCCATTTTTGACGGCATTGGTCTACTGAAGAATATGATGATTATATATGTTCTGGCGACATAGGAAATGAGTATAATTCTACGTAGTCCTGCTTGAAACCTTTATTCCACTGTATACTATGTAAAGCTGCTAGAACCAATAATGATCTTGATGTTCGTGTGGCTATCATACAGTTCGTGTTCTGCCTTGGTAATTGCTATGTACATTCAAGTAGCCTCAGTGTTGTTAACACCAACGAGACGTAGCAGTCCCAATTTTCTACATGGGGCTGATAATGGGTATGAAATGTATTTGTCTCCCTTTGCGAAATATTCTACATTAGCGGTAGGCAACCTGTTTTACTTGCCTCCTACTTTTGTGTCTCTGTTAGTAGTAAAAATTCTTTACCACCGACCTGTTGAACAGTAGTTATGCCTTTGCTGTATGAAACTTATAAACCACAACTACAGAAAGTTAAATCATCATCATCATCATTTAAGACTGATTATGCCTTTCAGCGTTCAGTCTGGAGCATAACCCCCCTTATACAGTTCCTCGATGATCCCCTATTCAGTGCTAACATTGGTGCCTCTTCTGATGTTAAACCTATTACTTCAAAATCATTCTTAACCGAATCCAGGTACCTTCTCCTCGGTCTGTCCCGACTCCTCCTACCCTCTACTGCTGAATCCATGAGTCTCTTGGGTAACCTTGCTTCTCCCATGCGTGTAACATGACCCCACCATCTAAGCCTGTTCGCCCTGACTGCTACATCTATAGAGTTCATTCCCAGTTTTTCTTTGATTTCCTCATTGTGGACACCCTCCTGCCATTGTTCCCATCTACTAGTACCTGCAATCATCCTAGCTACTTTCATATCCGTAACCTCAACCTTGTAGATAAGGTAACCTGAATCCACCCAGCTTTCGCTCCCATACAACAAAGTTGGTCGAAAGATCGAACGGTGCACAGATAACTTAGTCTTGGTACTGACTTCCTTCTTGCAGAAGAGAGTAGATCGTAGCTGAGCGCTCACTGCATTAGCTTTATTACACCTCGCTTCCAGTTCTTTCACTATGTTGCCATCCTGTGAGAATATGCTTCCTAAGTACTTGAAAGCGTCCACTTGTTCTAACTTTGTTCCTCCTATTTGGCACTCAATCCGTTTATATTTCTTTCCCACTGACATTACTTTCGTTTTGGAGATGCTAATCTTCATACCATAGTCCTTACATTTCTGATCTAGCTCTGAAATATTACTTTGCAAACTTTCAATCGAATCTGCCATCACAACTAAGTCATCCGCATATGTGCTTATTTTGTGTTCACATATCTTAATCTCACCCAGCCAGTCTATTGTTTTCAACATATGATCCATAAATAATATGAACAACAGTGGAGACAGGTTGCAGCCTTGTCTTACCCCTGAAACTACTCTGAACCATGAACTCAATTTACCGTCAACTCTAACTGCTGCCTGACTATCCATGTAAAGACTTTTAATTGCTTGCAAAAGTTTGCCTCCTATTCCATAATCTTGTAGAACAGACAATAACTTCCTCCTAGGAACCCGGTCATATGCCTTTTCTAGATCTATAGAGCATAGATACAATTCCCTGTTCCACTCATAACACTTCTCCATTATTTGCCGTAAGCTAAAGATCTGGTCCTGACAACCTCCAAGAGGCCTAAACCCACACTGATTTTCATCCAATTGGTCCTCAACTTTTACTCGCACTTTCCTTTCAACAATACCTGAGAAGATTTTACCCACAACGCTGATTAAAGAGATACCTCTGTAGTTGTTACAATCTTTTCTGTTTCCATGTTTAAAGATTGGTGTGATTACTGCTTTTGTCCAGTATGATGGAACCTGTCCTGACTCCCAGGCCATTTCAATTATCCTGTGTAGCCATTTAAGACCTGACATTCCACTGTATTTGATGAGTTCCGACTTAATTTTATCCACCCCAGCCGCTTTATTGTACTGCAATCTATTGACCATTTTTTCCACTTCCTCAAATGTGATCCTATTTCCATCATCATTCCTATCCTATTCTACCTCTAAATCTGAAACATTACTAATCGTATTTTCACCTACATTGAGCAACTCTTCAAAATATTCCCTACATCTGCCCAAGGCATCCACAGGATTCACCAGCAGTTTTCCTGACCTGTCCAAAATGCTTGTCATTTCCTTCTTACCTCCCTTTCGAAGACTGCTAATTACACTCCAGAATGGTTTTCCAGCAGCTTGACCCATAGTCTCCAACCTGTTTCCAAAGTCTTCCCACGATTTCTTCTTGGATGCTGCAATTATCTGTTTGGCTTTGTTTCTTTCTTCAACATAACTTTCTCTGTCTACCTGGGTTCTGGTATGTAGCCATTTTTGATACGCCTTCTTTTTCCTTTTACAGGCTGCCTTGATTGTATCATTCCACCAAGCTGTTTTCTTCATCCTACTTTTACACATTACTGTTCCAAGACATTCTTTAGCCACTGCTAGTACTGTGTCCCTGTACCTTGTCCATTCCTTTTCCAATGACTGTAATTGACTACATTCAACTAACTGGTACCTTTCTGAGATCGCTGTTATGTACTTGTGCCTGATTTCCTTATCCTGAAGTTTCTCCACTCTTATCCTCCTACATATGCACCTGACCTCGTGCACTTTTGGCCTCACAATCCCAATTTCACTGCAGATTAAATAATGATCAGTGTCATCAAAGAATCCCCTGAATACACGTGTGTCCCTCACAGCCTTCCTGAATTCCTGATCTGTTATTATATAGTCAATGACAGATCTGGTTCCCCTGCCTTCCCAAGTATACCGGTGAATGCTCTTATGTTTAAAAAGGGAATTTGTGATTACTAAGCCCATACTGGCACAGAAATCCAAGAGTTGTTTCCCGTTCCTGTTGGCCTCCATATCCTCTCCAAATTTACCCATAACCGTTTCATACCCTTCTGTTCGATTTCCAATCCTGGCGTTAAAATCACCCATGAGCAGAACACTGTCCTTGTCCTTTACTCTAACAACTACATCACTGAGTGCCTCCTAAAAACTATCCATCTTATCTTGATCTGTCCCTTCACAATGCGAATATACTGACACAATCCAAATTTTCTTGCTAGACACTGTCAAATCTATCCACATCAGTCGTTCGTTTACATACCTTATTGCAACTACGCTGGGTTCCATTTCTTTCCTGATGTAAAGCCCTACACCCCATTGTGCTATTCCTGCTTTGACTCCTGACAGGTAGACCTTGTATTCTCCCACTTCCTCTTCTTTCTCACCCCTTATCCGGATGTCACTAACAGCTAAAACGTCCAGCCCCATCTTACTTGCAGCCTCTGCCAGCTCTACCTTCTTCCCAGAGTAGCCCCCATTGATATTAATAGCTCCCCATCTCATTACCATTTGTTTGCCAAGTCGTATCTTAGGAGTCCCTGGTTTGTCAGTTAGAGGTGGGACTCCATCACCTCCAAAGGTCCGAGGCATTTTGCTCTGATTGTTGCCAGCATCATATTTAAAGTACCAGGGAAGCAGGTTGCTAGCCTTACTTGCCCCGAGTCCCATTGGGTTTTACCCCTAACGGCTGAGGGACTAACCGGTGGATTTGATAGTCTTTGCCGTATGAGCACAAAGGTGACCACGACTCAGAATATGTCCGAGATGCCCAGCCTTATTCCAAAGTAACTGGTATCCCGACTGTCGGGACCACTTACTTGGCCACTCATACGTTGCCCGTGGTTCATGAACTAGGACATAACTACAGGAACCCACACCATGAACCACAGAAAGTTAAGGCATATAAAAATAATTACGAAGTACTTGATGTACAAATTTCATGGAAACATAAAAAAAAAACATTTTCTTGAAACCTCTACTGCATACCGCCCACCGTGAAAACAGAAACGCTCAGTAGTTGGCGATAGGGACCGAGCTGGCTACCACTGCTCTATGTGGTCCAGTTATGTTAATGTGACCACGTACAACAACCTATTAAAGACGGCAAGTGGAAGCACTACCAGTAGACGGTGTATAAAGCATGACGGGGTGAGATGGAAAACAGTGCTGTTGTTGTCGTATTGCGGAAGCAGAGCGATTTATCTGACGTCCAATAGGAGCACGGTCATTGGCATTCGGGCCAAGGGTGAAAGCATTTCCGAAACGTTTCGTAAAGTGTTTGTGGTTAAAGCATACCGTTCATGCAAAAATGGCTCCGAGTCAGCTGTGGTGCAACACGGGCCATAGATGACAGGGGCGAACGACACCTGTGGTGATGTGTACGGGCCAACAGACCTGCAACTGTCGGGCAACTGGCCACCCAGATGAGCCTACGGTCTACCAGTACTCTCTAGTCAACGACCATTAAGCGAACGCTACTCTGTATTGGTCTCCGCAGCAGACGCCTGGTTAAAGCATCCGCGCTGACTGCTGTTAATCGGCAACGAAGGTTGGAATTTGTACGCCAGTACCGTAACTGGACATCCCCCAACTAGCCTTTTGATATGAATCACGTTTAATGCTCCTTCGGACAAAAAGCAAATGACCTGCAAGAAACTTCTGAAGGATTTAGGCCGGACGGGGGAGCGTTACGACCTGGGGAATGTTTTCGTGGCATTCACTGGGCGATTTCGTCATTTTGGAAGGGACGATGGATGGAGTATCCATCTACTTGTCGGGAACATGTCCACCGCTATATGCTATTTGTTTTACCTCAGCACAGTGGCATCCGGAAGCAGGACAACGCAACGTGTCGCGCTGCTAGCAGTGTACATGCATGGTTCCGAGAAAGCCAGGCTGTGCTTATTGTACATCCCTAGCTACCAAAACCGCAATCGAGAATCTGTGGGACCACCTCAATCAGGCTGTTAGCGCCATGGACTCCCAACCGAGAAATCTAGTGCAGTCGGTCACGGTACTGGAGTCGACATGGGTCCACATCCCTCTTGGTACCTTCCAGATCCTCACTGACTCTCTTCCTGCAGGTCTCGGAGGGACACACTGAGCAAAAAATGCTTATTGAGGCTCCTGGCAGGTGGTCACATAATGTGACTGGACAGTGTATAATGTAGGAACTGGAGTGAATGCGTCAAGTTCAGGAAGATGAAATAGCTGTCCTTAATCACTCATGCAAGAATACCATCATCTAATGGTATCTCCATTCGACAGTCCTTTTGCTAACAAATCAAAATTCCCAGGAACAAAGTTTTACCAAAATAATGAAATAAAATAACGACAGTAGTTCGTGTATATAAAATCAAACGTTTCTAAGCTAGAGAAATGTCACCGACAGTGGAAAAGCTTTAGGAATGGGTTTTTAGACATAAGAACTCATCATTGCTAGACTGCTTTCATTGTATAAGGTGATTCAAATGAAAAACTTATAAGTTTCATAGAATTTCGAAAAGTTCTGTGAGGAAGTTGGTAGATGTCAGCGGTATTCCATGAGATTCAGAAAGTGACCGACAGGTGGCATAGTGATGCTACAACGCAGAAGAAGGCAACAGCATCTACAACATGGACACCGCGCTGTCAACATGCACTGTGATTGACCAGCGGTATGTGATGCATTTTTTTCTGTACTGAAGGTGTCAAACCAGTCGCAATTCATCACAGAATGACAGTGCACTGCAATATTCGTGTTTGCCGTTGTAGCAAGTGGTCAAGTGGTCTACGAAGTTTATAAGCGATGTAACTTCTTTTAAGGATGCCCCAAGACCAGGGTAGGCTCAGCCGTAGTGACAAACCAGAACACTGCGTTAGTGGATCAGCTTGTAAAGGAGAACAGACGCGTAACTCTGAAAGAAATAGCTTCAAGTTGGAAGGTTACCGTTGGTTCGGCGCAGAATATTGTTCACATTGTACTGCACTCCAGAAAGGGGCTCCATGTCACTTGAATGCCAAAATGAAATACCGTCGCGTCGATGCCTGTGAAGAAGTTTGCATCGTTTCCACATCGATGGTGGTGCATTTCTGGGAAAAATTGTTACAGATGATGAGACTTGGAGGCACTATCACCAACCCAAATGGAAAAACTCAAGCGAGAAACGAAGCCCCAACTCATCACCGAAACCAAAGTAATTCCGCACTCAACTGTCTGCTGGAAAATTCATTCTCATTCTCTTCTGGAATGACAGTGGAATAACTTTGTAGTATTACATGGATAGGGGAGTTACGCTACCCATACATCTTATTTAAACATTCTGAAAAATCAGCTTTGCCTGCAATTAGGAGTAAATGGCGAGAGCTTCTGACTTCAGGAGCATTGCTACAGCATGACAGCGCCAGACAGCATACATCCTGTAAGACAGTAGTGCTCTCAAAGAAGCAATGAAAGGCAGGAACTTCAAGAGCGACGAAGAGGTGAAAACAGAGGTGCACGAACGAAAGAATTAATGTCATTCAACACATGCATCTATCTTACGTTGCCTGTGAAATTCAATATTCTTGGAGTATGGCGACACTTAAGAAGCTGTTTCTGTAATAGAATAAGTAAATATTTTACGATTTTTAATATTATGAGAAGTATGTTAATCACCTTCTGCAGAAGATTTCACTCAGTTAACTTCGTTAAGTTAATAGACACACTCCCCTCAACTTAGTCATTGGCGATTAAGGGTCCAGGAAATTGACGCGGTACATTAGGTACTCGAGTCGATTGCAGCGATGACAGCTGTGGTAAGTGTAACATACTAATGAGACCAGAAAATTTTCAGGCTTGCCATGTTCATACAAACTAATGAACTTTATGTTAATTAAACTGATTTTTCATGTAAGGGAATTGTTTCTGTGAAGAACACCAAGGAGCTATTAACTTACACTGACCTAAAAAAAATAAGTTAGTACACGACGTCAATTTTGATATGAAGTGTATGTGCTGATAATGATTTCAATGTGTTCTGCCAACAGATAACGTATTGGCCAGGTACCAGAGCGCCATCTGTGTCTACCCTTTAATAGGGAATGCTCACAGACTCAGTGTGTTGCAAATGTGTGAAGCGAGCTGGGAACCATAGCACGGAGAAAGAATGGTGCTTTCTACAGCCAGCTGAACGAGTTTGAAGGCATCAGTTTGTAGCCTTCCGAGTGGCGGGATGGTCCTTTTCGAGATCCGCCACACAATTTGGGCGTACGGCGTCAGTTGTGTAACGATGCTGGCATCAGTGGTCACGTGAACAGCCTCAAACCTGTAGAGGATATTCTGGACGTGCACTCAGCACAGACGACCGTACTTCAAGAGCAGCAGTGGCAGAGGGTACAGAAACCACAGCACAGATAAGAGGGCTTATGGGCCAAGACGTGTCAACTCGATCTGTTGCGAATTGGTTATCAGCAGTGGGAGTACGCTCAGGCACAGTTCTAACCCAGCTGCCACCCACGCCACAAGCAACGATGTGGACGTCTCGACTGTTGCCGTCAGAGGATCATTTGGAAGATGGAGTGGCACGCCGTGGTCTTTAGTGATGAAAGCAGATTCTGCCTGCAAGCAAGTGATGATAGTATGCGTGCTCGGCGTAGACCTGGCGAGCCCTGTCTCGTAGAGTGTTTTCGTTCAAGATACACTGGCCCCATTCCAGGTCTTATGATCTAGGGTGCGATAAGCTAAACGCTCGTTCACTTCCGGTGTTTCTATGGGGGACGCTAACCAGCCCTCGCTACGTGCAGAATGTCGTTAGACCCGTTCTTCTGCTGTTCTTCCAACAGGATAATGCTGGCCCACGCACTGTCTATGGAACTCAACACCGTCTGAAAGACGTGCAGCAACTTCGCTGGCCAGCACGATCTCTGGACTTACCTCCAATCGAGAACGTGTCGGATATGATAGGACTGTTTCGTCCAGACTCGTAGTCAATCTTTTACTGTCTAGGAAACCTGCGTACTCGGTTCGCTAGGCCAATAATCAAACAAGTCTTATTAATGACTTTTATTACAATAAGAAAATTACCATACTTAACTTTGACAATTACACAGATGTGTCGCAAGCAAAGGTCGACGCACGAAATAATCAATCTTTGCAGTGACTGCTGATCTCTGTCTGAGAAAAGTCTTTCCTTAACTGCTACTGAAGTGCCTAACGGTGACGCTGCTATCCGAGTCGCTAATCTTAAAGCTGCTATTGAACAGGGACGTCACCAGTTGGTCGCGGCCTTTATGTCCTCTTCACATAGGGGCTGCTGCTGTCGCGTTGTCGTCCTGGAAAGAAGGTCTGTCAGCGTGCGATTGGCCAACCCCTTCTCACAGCCTTCTCTGCACTGCCGTTCCCGACTGACGTGCCGGCGCTTGACTTTAAGCCGTAACATTCCTCCCGCTCCAAAGCAACGGAACCTCGTCATATAAGGGGCACGACAACGGGAGGGGAGGCAGAAACGTAGACGCTCTGATGGACCGAAGGCTGTGGCTGCAGGGGACGTCAGACTTCCTGTCGTACCACACCATTCGGCATCGCTCTGGTAGAAATGTCCCGCAGAAAACGCCAGAAGGGTATGAGTCCACCTCCTGAGGCCCATAGCAGGATGTAAAAGGCGTCGGCTGCTGAGGCGTGGGCTGGTCCAGCTCCATCGGTAGGACGAGAGGAGGCGGAGGAGGAGAAGGCTTCGTTTCCTGGGGGTCGTCCCGCGGTGTCGTGATGACACCCTCTGGCGGCTGCTGTAGCCTAGCTGTCTTCAGTCTCCGTGAATCCGGTGGAAGAGATACAGAAGGATCAGCGTGCAAAAGACAGTGGCGAATTTAATTGTGATATCAGTGCTTCTATCCGTCTGGGCCTGAAATGAGATACATTCATGTGCCAAGTCGAGGAAGGATCTCGCCTCGTACCCACCGTCTGCTGCCGCTAAAAATCCTGAAAAACACAATATCATGCGGTGCGAAGCGATACTTGCGGCCTTCCTTAGGCGTCGGATGCTGAGGAGGGTGGAGCAGGTGGAGCAATGTCAGACGGCGGCGGCGGCCGTGAATCAATTCCGCCTGCGATGGTCCATCTCGTGGGTGAGAAAGATAGGAGCTGAGAAACAGTTGCAATGCTTGATACCTGGTGTGCGCTATGCGAAGTTTGCCACCTGCTGTTTGAAGGTTCTGACAAAGCGTTCCGCTTCGCCGTTGGACTGTGGATGGAACGGTGCACTAGTGAGATGTTGCATGCCACTGCGTCCTCAGAATGTTTAAAATTCCTCTGACGTGAACTTAGGGCCGTTGTCCGGCACAACGACTTCATGAAAATTTTCGAAGCAAAAAATAGAGAACAACGCCTGAACTATGCTACGTGACGTTGTTCAGTTAATGGAACAGCAAAGGGAATCTGCTATAACAGTCTACCACAAGCAACCAACGAGCATTCCGAAAATGACCCGCGAACTCTATGTCCCGTTGCAATGGTGATTGTGACTTAGACCAAGCAGAGAATTTTTTTGGCGGGAGGAGAGGACTGATTTTCCCCATACTCGTGACACTGTGATGTCATCTGTTCTATCTGAGTATCCATACCCCATTAGGTACAGTATCGAAACGCTAACTGTTTGGTCGAACAATCCCCCTGTGTCCTTGTTGAATTAACTGCAACACTTCTTTTTTCAAAGCTTTGGGGATCCCTACACGTGACTGTCCACCGTCAGTTTGAACAAGGCTCACGTAACTAACCTAAGGACATCACACACATCCATACCCGAGGCAGGATTCTAACCTGCGACCGTAGGAGTCGCGCGGTTCCGGACTGAAGCGCCTAGAACAGCTCGGCCACCGCGGACGGCTAGGAAAGGATTCAAGGAATTCACAACGTGAGCATCGATGTGAATACAAGATGCAGCAGAAGCGTCAGACTCTGTATCAAGGCTTATCGGAAGACGTGAAAGTGCCTCCGAAGTAACATGTTGAGCTATCGGACGATAAACAATCTCGTAATGGCATTGAGACAACAAAGAGGCCCATCTTTGCAATTTTTTGGACAGTTCGTACAGGAACCGACTTCAACGGATGAAACAAGGATTGCAATGGCTTGTGATCCGTTACGAAATAGAATTTTCTGCCCTATAAAGAGTGGTGGAATTTGGTGACACCATACACGATAGACAACGCCTCTTTCTCTATTTGTGAATTGTTACACTGAGCTTTGGACAACACTTTTGATGCGAAAGAAATAGGCCTGTCTTTATCACCAATTCTATGCGAAAGCACGGCACCGATTCCGTAAGATGGAGCGTCTACTTGAAACACAACTGGCTTGTCAGGATCAAAGTCAACCAAACATCGATAACTGAGGAAAGCATCTTTTAGTTTTTGGAAAGATTTTGTCACTCAGCTGTCCAAACAAGGGACGTTCTTGGGACCTAAGCGACGCAATGTAGCTGCGGTTTGTGCAGAATTTAGTATAAACCGAATATAGTAGTACATTTTCTCTGACTGTAATTCTGTGACGTAGCGAGGAACTGGCAGGTCACGTATGGATAACAAATGTGAGTGGAGAGGATGTACACCTTGACTGTTTATGACATGACCAAGATACTGCAACTCAGGTATAAAAAAATCACACTTGTCCAGTCTATACTTTACTCCTGCATCAGATAACACGCGAAACAAAGCGCGCACATTTGGAGTGTGTACTTCAAGTCTACAACCTACTGCGACACTATCGTCCAAATAGTTTGAACAGTGTGATACTTGACCAGTGAGCTGTTCCATATACCGTTGGAAAATGGTGGGCGCGGTAGCACTGCTAAAAGGCAAACGCAAATATTTAAACAGGTCCAAATGAGTGTTCTTACTACACATTATATGAAATTTTTCATCTAGTGTCATTTGATGAACTGTCATTAGCACTGAATTCAGTCACTGACAACACATTGTCCTGAATTTGAAAGTCAAGCAAATCAAACTAATCAAGGCCAAATATGTTCTCACAATCGCTTGATTGTAGGACAGTGAAAGTCACAGTTCGGGTATGGGAGCGATACATGGCAGGCAAAGTACATTTTCCGAGAACGGGAATGTCTTGTCCACTATAAGCCGTCAGGTGCGTGCTAGTTATAGACAGGCGTGGGGAGCCTAACAATTCATACTTGTTACGATTCAGCAATGTAACAGAGGCTACCATGTACAACTGAAATTTAACACACGTTTTCCACTAACATGCAAATGAACACAAAGTTTGTTGGAATGGCTTAGCACTGAAGAAAATGTTCAATTGCTAGTTTTGGTAATGGCTGCAACAGGCTTCGTATGCACTGCTTTGATTTCATGGACCGTATGATGAGATTTATGTGAGTGGGCGGAATTCTTATGTTTGTTCCACAGCAAACATACGGAGTGTACATGATCTTTCTTGCCATAAGCGTAACACTGTGTTTGTCTGGACGGGTAGTCTTTGCGTTTGTGCCACGAATGGCACTGAGGGCAGGCATTAATTCTGTTACCCTGTTTGCAGAAATGTTTACGCTGCTTGGCGCAAAAAAATGGTTCAAATGGCTCTGAGCACTATGGGACTTAACTGCTGAGGTCATCAGTCCCCTAGAGCTTAGAACTACTTAAACGTAACTAACCTAAGGACATCACACACATCCATGCCCACGGCAGGATTCGAACCTGCGACCGTAGCCGTCGCGCGGTTCCAGACTAGCGCCTAGAGCCGCTCGGTCACTCCGGCCGGCTGCTTGGCGCACATGTGGTGTTGCTGCCTAATGGGCCGGTCGTGGGCAAAAGGTGACTCAACCCGACAAACTGGCGGCTGCTAAAATCTATCGGCCGCTATACCACCTGAATCATACTGATCTGGGATTTGCACTACGAGCCGAAATGATGGATCTCAATGTTTCAGTATCTGTTCTCTAAGTCTGACATCAGTTACATTGTACTCAATCGTATCACGCAACGTAACATCTGATTAAAAAACACCACAAGCACTCTTGAATTTGCATTTCCTCGTCGTACCTTGCAAATCTGTTACCCATCCACGATAAGTTTGTCCTGACCTTTTATTGCAGTGGAATAATTGGTACCTAGTTGCACCACATTCATTTGTTGGTCATAATAGTTGGTTAGAGAACCTACAACCTGATTATAGGAAACTTTCAAAATAGTTCAAATGGCTCTCAGCACTATGGGACTTAACATCTGAATAGGAAGGTAGGGCGGAGAGTGTGTTGATGCGAACAATTCAATGACAATTTTGTTCTAACCAGAACCGACAGCAAACCAAGATATACAAAAGAAATTCCAGGTAGACACGCCGACGTAGCAAGCGCAAGATCTGGAGAGAAAAAGTGTATGAGAATACTTAATGGATAACTCAGTGTGAAAAATGAGGAAAATGTGATAGTCATTGGGATTGGAATGCGGTTGTAGGGGAAGAAGTAGTAGAAAATGTTACGGGAGAACGTGGGCTTGGTAGCAGGAAAGAGAGAGAACAAAGACTAATTGAGTTCTGCAATAAGTTTCAGCTAGCAATAGCAAATATCTTGTTCAAGAACAACAAGAGAAGTAGATAGATGAGGGACATCACACACGCATTCACGCCCGAGCCAGGATTCGAACCTGGGACTGTAGCAGCAGCGTAGGAAACTTCACTCGGAGTGGTGCTAGGGAACGTTTTCTGAGTGAGGCGAAAAACTGCACTCCCTGCCGTTGACGGAAAGTAATGTAGTTTTACAGTACCAGATACTTTGTGTGCAATGATGTGGGCTTCATACTGTTGCAACCACTAGAGCCATTCCTCTTCTTTTTCGCTAAACTGTGAAAGTTCGGTAAGGCACATGGAGCTACAGTTGTTGCATGTTGTGCAGGGTTCGTTGTTTTGTTTGTTAGTAACTGCTGAACCGTATTGAGAGTGGCTGCAATCTGCTGCGTCTGAAACAGTTGTGTTAGTTGCGTTGCACCTCTAGCTCGCAGCTGAGGTGACTGAGCAGGGGCTGGGAGAGGTCGGTTGCTCATTTTGGAATAGGCAAATGCAGTAAAAAGACAGTGGAAGCAATAAAAACAAGCACACAAGCAACAAAATTTCTGCAACACCCACCTGAAAATACTGAATAGGAAAACACTATAAGAGATATTTAATACATTTAAAAACACCCCTGCAAAGAAAAGGGAAGGTAGAATTAAGGCACCAGCAAAACACAAAAGCCCACGACAAAACAAAATCTGTGGTAGCGGGTGGCTCTGTGAACAGGTTGTCGCTGTGTTATTCGTTGATCTCGTCGCCAATATTTCCTCCAGACTCGTCGTCAATCTTTTAGTGTCTAGGAATCCTGCGTACTCGATTCACTAGACAAACAATCAAACAAGTCGTATTAATGAGTTATATTACAATAAGAAAATTACAATACTTAGGCAATTACACAGATGTGTCGCAAGCAAAGGGTGACGTACGAAATAATCAGTCCTTGCAGTGACTGCTGATCTCTGTCTGAGAAAAGTCTTTCCTCAACTGCTATTGAAGTGCCTAACGTTGATGCGTAATCTTGAAGCTGTTAGTGAACTGGGCCGTCACCAGTCGGTCGCGGAGCTTATGTCCTCTTCACATAGGGGCCGCTTCTGTCTCGTTGTCGTCCTGGAAGGGAGGTCGATCAGCTGACCACTTCTCACAGCCTTCTCAGTTCTGTCGTTCCAGACCAGCGTGCTGGCGCCTGACTTTACTCCATGACAGAGACAAGTAGTGGCTCATGTGAGTCGTCAGCCAGCAACTCTTACAGAAGAACATGAACAGGTCAAGCAAGGTTGGAATAATATATCCCAGGACAGCATTCGCCACCAGTCCGATCGACTGAATGCTAGACTCATTGCTGTCCATGAAGGTTTCACCACATATTAACATGAATGTTTCAGCATGGAATTATACCTGGTACCTCAGAACAGCTTGTGCTATTGATCAGTAAATGTATTCATTTCATATGCACTGTTGTAACAATACATCTTGAGTGCATTTGAAACCTGTTAAAGGGTCTAATAATTTTTTCCGGCAGTGTAGTTGTGTCAGAACATGTGGTGACCTAAACTCTACAACTTTTAGAACAAGTGCAATATATTAAGTGACACATGAATAAAAATGTTGCTTACGATTTTAACAGACCAGGCAAAGTACTGCCACCAGAATTCCTCTATGTACTTAGTACACTAATGGAATGATAGCGGAAAGTCTTCTTCAGCAATCTTTGCGATACTGTGCCAACATTCCTTTGTTTCACAGATAAGTAATGTTATACTCGTAAAGACGTCCAGAGCTCTTGGGGAGTTCTCCGTATTTAGACGTGTCATAAAGCTTTCTTTCACAGCCCTTAATGTGCCACGGAATTTATGACGGCGACATTCTTTAAACATAAAATGTGTACTTACAGCCATAAAAGCCGGAAATTTATAGGTAATCTGGCATACGCAGCTCTGGAGAGCGGTCTGGCTGCGGCGACGGCGGCAACGGTGGCGCCGGCCGAATTCAATAGATCTTTTATCGTAATGAAAGCGCGCGCAGACCAGCTCGCAACACCGGCTGTGATTTACGATCCTCCGAAGTCACTGTGCAGAGAAATGAGTTATTTCGATGTTTATTTTACTTATCGGCGTGTGTGGCGCGCTCTTCCATTAGCGGGCGGTGCCCGGACCCGCCAGGCCGGTCCGGGCGACAGCACCGCTAAAGCTCAGCGGACGGCCAAATGAAAAACGCGGATAGATGCGCGCCTCCCAGCCAGCCAGCCAGCCAGCGGGCGAGTATCCGGGGATAGCAGGCAGCTCACCGGATACGGTGCGACGCGATGCGGACCTACAGCAGTGGTCAGTCCACGATGAGTAAAAAGTACTGGCGACGGAATCTCCCACAAGTGTGTGTATGTGTGAGTGAGTGTGTGTGTGTGTGTGGTGTGTGTGTGTGTGTGTCAGACGTCGGTCAGTATGCTGTTGCAGTACAAGATGTCCTAAACCCTAGGTGTCAAGATTACATTGCGGATGGGGTATCCTAAACTATACTTGAGGTTCCGAGGTAACAGGTCAAAATGAGAATATAATGTAATCTACACATCAAAGGAACAACTTCACCTCATAGAAGCTTTCACAGAGTGATCTGTCAGTTTCAACGCGTGCATAGGTTGCTGGTGGTCTCTAAACACGGTTACCAATAGATTTCTATCACACAAGTCGTCGCTGTACTGACAGGATGAAAGTCGCCTCTTACCCGTGAACAGTACAAAGTGTACGGCGTTCTGCACTCTAGTAGTGATACGGATAACCAATAAACAGAGTGGCTCAGAGATTAACACCATTTGAGCATGCTTGTTCCACGGTTTGTTTGTGACAAAGATGGCACTGTACTGTCAGAAAAAGCATTTCACGGTCGACTGGATGGATGATTTCTGATGGACCCTGGTCCACACGATACTGATATTCAAATAGTTCTGGCCAGCCGTCTGGGGCTAGAACGACGTCTCTCGTACGTTTCTACCCATGGTGAATGGTTTCTCCCAAGTAGGATCACGCCTTTTCCGAATTTTTTTTAAGGTACATTCGTTTGCGTTTTCGGATACTACAACCTTCAACACCATACATTAATTACATATCTGCAAGTTGATTAATTCTCCAGCATCCACAACTAGTCGTACAAACACCGCGCAGGCATTACAGAATATTGCGTGTAGTTTCCCAACATAACGCCACCAACACCGAAACAGCAGGTATCTGTTTATCATGAAACATAAGAGGTTTGTCGACACGTGCCTCACACGAATTACTCATTCAGGATTCAGTGCCACATAATAACTCATTTCCAGCCTATATTTCTTTAACTGCCTATATTAAGTTTATGCTAGTCTACAATCTGTATAAATTTCACTGTAAAATTGGGACAGTACCGTACAAATGCTAAATAGCCCACTTAGTAAAATGACATCAATTGGAGAATGAATGATTTTAATATTTCGCGTTTCTGGATAACGTATCATCAGATATCAGATAATCGAGTCGTATATGTTAACTGAATGAAGTTAAATGGTCATACGTAATTGTCAGAGGCAGACATACATTCGTAGCTAATAAATTTTTTCAGTTCATCTTTTAAATTAGATGTACCTGATATCTGGTGATACATTATCCCCAAACGCGAAATATGAAAGTTAGTCACTCACCAGCTGACGACGTTTCACTAACTGACCTATTTAGTATTTGTGACGTACTGTTCCAGTTGTATAGTACGGTCGGTGCTTCGAGTACGACTTGCTATTTCACCATAAAGGTTGGAAGCCTACCACATTTTGTAAAACACGAAGTGTAAGTTCAAACAAACGTTGAACATATTTCACCTTGAATTTTATATCGATTTTCAAATATGCAATCGTGAACAACCCTATCTGTCTTAATAAAGTTAAGTAATGATATGACAGAACCCTGGACACTGCAATGCGATTTGTCTTGGGTAAAATGTTCTTAAGTAGCACAGATGGAATATTATGAATACTAGCTCCTTTAACAAAGACCAAGTGATATAATAAATATTGTTTTATAGACGTGGCCACTGGAAAACGAACAGATGATTTCGTTTCAAAACCGACTACACAAGACAATGCGGCTAGGTTCAATGAGGCCACATTGCATACGAATGAACAAACCTACGTGTCTATATCGGTGGACATTGATAATTGCACATTGAGATAAATAGCCGTATGAAAAACCTCAGAAAACAGAATTGTGCATTGCGATAAAAAGGCGTGTAAAAAATCTCAGAAATGTTTTAAAAGGTCGTTGAGGAATTGCAGTCCAGAAAGTACAGTACACATCACCAATATAACTGAGGCACATGTACACAAATCACTTAATCAGGCCATAATTTTTATAATGATGGCTACCAAATGTTTCCAATGTCGATTTTCAGTGAGAGTGAGATATCATCAGCCAGTTGTACTCACAGATGGAAAAGTTATAACTGGATATCGCCATACACGTGCATGTGGATTCTCACAGCTTGTAAAGTGCCGGTAATAGTATAGTTCCGTAGCAAATCGACACATATGCAGTTCGGGAACTTACTTTGAATGAATCTTTTCCGAACATATCTGAAAAACGAGAATAATTAAAACATACCGAATGGGGTGGCTTCGCAAGCGCCTACACCACGCAGCAGTCTTACAAAATAGCACCAAACTGTATGCTGAAGCACGAAACTACACTATCTTCTTCCACCGAAGCAGGATCCACAAACAAGTATCTATCTTATTCAGTTCAGATCATGTCAGTACTACCATATATTCACATGGCTACATGTCGAGCACACCTCGATTTCATTTGGTTATGGTAACTACTACACTGAGAAGACAAAAGACTTGGCATAGTGATATACGTATATGAAGATGGCAGTAGTGTCGTACACATAAGGTATAAAAGGGCAGTTCATTGATGATTCGTGTGAATAGATTTCTGACTTGATTATCGCCACACGGTGATGGGACATTGCATTTCGGAAATCGTTAGGGAATTCAAAATTCCGAGATCCACAGTGTCAAGAGTGGACCGAGAATACGAAATTTCAGGCGTTAGCTCTCACCACGGACGACGCAGTGCCAGACGGTCTTCACTTACTGACCGAGAGCAGCGGCATTTGAATAGAGTTGTCGGTGCTAAAAGACAAGTAAATTGCTTAAAATAACAACAGAAAACAGTGTAGGACGTACGGTGAACGTATCTGTTAGGGCAGTGCGGTGGAATTTGGCGTTAATGGGCTATGGCCGGAGAGAACCGCGTCATCGCCCGCTTCGCCTCTTCTGGGCTGCTGACCGTATTGGTTGGACCCTAGACGACTGGAAAACCGTGGCCTGGTCAGATGAATCATGATTTCAATTGGTAAGAGCTGACAGTAGGGCCAGAGTGTGGCACAGCCCCGACAAAGCCATAAACCCAAGTTGTCAACAAGGCACCGTGCAAACTGTTGGCGGCTCCATAACGGTGTGGTCTGTGTTTTGTGGACTAGGTCATCTGGTCAAACTGGACCATCATTAACTGTAAATGGTTATGTCCTGGCACTTGGAGACCATTTTGCAGCCGTTCATGGACGTTTTGTTCAAAACAACGATTTAATTTTTATGAATGACAATGCTCTTTGTCACTGAGCCACAATTGTTCGCAATTGGTTTGAAGAACAATCTGGACAGTTCGAGCAAATGATTTGTACATCTAGCTCACCCGACATGAATCCAATGGAACATTTATGGTATATGATCGAAAGGTCACTTTCTACTCAAAAACCTTAACCGGCTACACTTTCGCAACTATGGATGGCTGTAGAGGCAACATGGTTCAATATTTCTCCAGGGGCTTCCAACGATATGTTGAGTCCACGCCGCGTCGAGTTGCTGCACTACCCCGGGCAAAAAGACGACCGACACGATGCCAGGAGGTATCCCTTGACTTTCGTCACCTCAGTGTACGTTTTCCATTCCAAAATGTTCCATGAAGAATATTTGACATTCCTTAATCTTCTAGTAATTCCCAACATTCATAGTTCAATTGATATACAAATAATGTTCCATTTCTTAGTGGTAGCTCCATTTGACATCTATGTAACTCTGCTTTAAATGAAAATTGGCAGTATAAGTTGACTGTAAACTTGTAGCTTAAAACACGTTTCAAGCACAAAACTGTTTGGTTTTCTTCCAGACCATTTTTACTCTTTTCTTTATTTCATTTGCTGCACATCCAGCCTTAGCAGAAGCTCTTGCCATAAGCAACAAATTCTGTTACTGTTATCCTTCATTACCAATTGTATGAGGAAGTAGCTACGTACATTTTCAAACATAGCCTACCGATTACATTTGCCATAGCTTGCAAACGGTATCAGTTTCTCACTGACGCACAATTTACTCTTTGATTAAGCAACAAACACAAACACATTAGCTTTTTCTTTGAAAGCTAATGAAAGCTATTTACCTTCTTCATTTTGAAAATCAAGTGTTTTAATTTCTTATAGTATCTAAAATTAGTTAAGTTTTCACATTGTTTGCTGACGTCTCGTTTTGTTCAGGACTTCTGTTGTCAAAGACAGTGAACTACTCTTGAAGATGGACCAAGGATATTCAATACGTCCTGTACTCAACTTCATAAACACTTGATTAAATTAAAACGCAATTAAATGCAAAATACAGTATTACATTGCCATAAAAAAGCATTCACTAATTTTCTTGCACTCCATCCTTGTGGCTTTTGTACATAAATTATTTGTGAAATATGTGGGAAGGGAATCAAGCAAAGACGTTTTTGGTAATCTTTCTGCAATGTTGGTATCATAAGAAACGCTACAACATATGTTTCAATAAGGATGCAAATGTGAACTCTTGAGCTTAATTGAATGGTCCCGAAGGCCCATAATAAAAATAATATGAAGCAATATTTATGCTTGTGGAGTATCACATAAGAATTGCTAATATTATTTTAGTTAAAATGTTCGAAGATCATACCAGTTACACTGAATGAACAGTAAAGGCTATTTATTATACTTTTACTCACGAAAACTTATAATGTCCGGAAAAAACAATACATGCGACCCACAGGTTTTATAGAAATCTTTGTCCTTCGATAACTGTAGGTGTTCTATTTGAGAAAAATGGGCCACTAGAATGTTTCCTTCTTCTTCTTCTTCTGGCATTGGCTCGATAAGGATGTAAGTCTTTTCAGTGTATAATATTGGCAATAATATTTAGAACACTATATTTCAAACGTGTTTTCCATACATAAAAAAACAAAAATCTCAGTTCTCCTGTTTTAATGATGTGGTACAGTTAATTACTGGCGGTTTAAATTAAGTTGGAAGCAAATTATTTGTTGACGCAACTGTCGAGCACCATAAGTTCTGTATTGTTAGTTTAATATGAAAAAGCTGAACCTGCGTCTTAATTTGAAGTCCGATTGACTGTCTACAAAAACATCTCTTTTATATTAACATTAACTACAGTCATAGTGACTCGTCACCAAGCGCGCCATAAACCAAAAATGGCTTTTTGGCCTGTAGCTCATTTTTATCCATTCTATCAAAGTCAATTAATACAATTTTATTTAAGGTAAACATAAGCAGTATTTCCAAATGAGAACAGTTGAGAACAACGAGAACAATTACACTTCCCATTCCTGTCTCCTATGAAACTAATTACACTTCCAGTTTTTTATCTCCTTTTGTGCGGATTCTTTTGTTTGAGAGCTTATGGCACTTATAGTCTATAAAAAAATTAAATAAGTGATACAAAAAAATATCACTACAAGTGGTGACCATTTACCAGGACTTAATGTAATTCCCCTCCCCCCCCCCCCCCATGAACCATGGAACTTGCCGTTGGTTGGGAGGCTTGTGTGTGCCTCAACGATACAGATAGCCGTGCCGTAGGTGCAATGGAGGGGTCTCTGTTGAGAGGACAGACAAACGTGTGGTTCCTGAAGAGGGGCAGCAGCCTTTTCAGTAGTTGCAAGGGCAACAGTCTTGATGATTGACTGATCTGGCCCTGTAACGCTAACCAAAACGGTCTTGCTGTCGCGGTACTACGAACGTCTGAAACCAAGGGGAAACTACAGCCGTAATTTTTCCCGAGGGCATGCAGCTTTACTGTATGATTAAATGATGATGGCATCATCTTGGTTAAATTATTCCGGAGGTAAAATAGTTCCCCATTCGGATCTCCGGGCGGGGGCTACTCAAGAGGACGTCGTTATCAGGAGAAAGAAAACTGACGTTCTACGGATCGGAGCGTGGAATGTCAGATCCCTTAATCGGGCAGGTAGGTTAGAAAATTTAAAGGGAAATGGATAGGTTAAAGTTAGATATAGTGGGAATTGGTGAAGTTCGGTGGCAGGAGGAACAAGACTTTTGGTCAGGCGAATACAGGGCTATAAATACAAAATCAACTAGGGGTAATGCAGGAGTAGGTTTAATAATGAATAAAAAAATAGGAGTGCGGGTAAGCTAGTACAAACAGTATAGTGAAAGCATTATTGTGGCCAAGATAGAAAAAAAAAATGGTTCAAATGGCTCTGAGCACCATGGGACTTAACATCTATGGTCATCAGTCCCCTAGAACTTAGGACTACTTAAACCTAACTAACCTAAGTACGTCACACAACACCCAGTCATCACGAGGCAGAGAAAATCCCTGACCCCGCCGGGAATCGAACCCGGGAACCCCTTGCGGGGGAAGCGAGAACGCTACCGCACGACCACGAACTGCGGACGCCAAGATAGACACGAAGCCCACGCCTACTACACTATTACAAGTTTATGTGTCAACTAGCTCTGCAGATGATGAAGAAATTGATGAAATGTATGATGAAATAAAAAAATTAATCAGGTAGTGAAGGGAGACGAAAATTTAATAGTCATGGGTGACTAGAAATCGAGAGTAGGAAAAGGAAGAGAAGGAAACGTAGTAGGCGAATATGGATTAGGGCTAAGAAATGAAAGAGGAAGCCGCCTGGTAGAATTTTACACAGAGCATAACTTAATCATAGCTAACACTTGGTTCAAGAATCATGAAAGAAGGTAGTATACATGGAAGAACTCCGGAGATACTAGAAGGTTTCAGATAGCTGGTTAGACTTGAGGGATGAAATATTGAAGGCAGCAGACGATCAAGTAGATAAAAAGACGAGGGCTAGTAGAAATCCTTGGGTAACAGAAGAGATACTGAATTTAATTTATGAAAGGAGAAAATATAAAAATGTAGTAAATGAAGCAGGCAAAAGGGAATACAAACGTCTCATAAATGAGATCGACAGGAAGCGTAAACTGGCTAAGCAGGGATGGCTAGAGGATGTAGAGGCTTATCTCACGAGGAGTAAGATAGATACTGCGAACAGGAAGATTAAAGAGACCTTTGGAGGAAAGAGAACCACTTGCATGAATATCAAGGATGTAGATGAAGACGGAATGGGAGATACAATACTGCGTGAAGAGTTTGACAGAGCACTGAAAGACCTAAGTCGAAACAAGGCCCCGGGAGTAGACAACATTCCATTAGAACTACTGACAGCTTTGGGAGAGCCAGTCCAGACAAAACTCTAGCATCTGGTGAGCAAAATATATGAGACAGGCGAAATTCCCTCAGACTTCAAGAAGAATATAATAATTCAAATCCCAAAGAAATCAGGTGTTGACAGATGTGAAAATTACCGAACTATCAGTTTAATAAGTCACAGCTGCAAAATACTAACGCGAATTCTATACAGACGCCAGGAAAAACTGGTAGAAGCCGACCTCGGGGAAGATCAGTTTGGATTCCGTGGAATTGTTGGAACACATGAGGCAATACTGACCCTACGACTTATCTTCGAAGAAAGATTAAGGAAAGGCAAACCTACAATTCTAGCACTTGTAGACTTAGAGAAAGCTTTTGACAATGTTGACTGGAACAATCTCTTTCAAATTCTGAAGGTGGTAGGGGTAAAATACAGGGAGCGAAAGTCTATTTACAATTCGTACAGAAACGAGATGGCAGTTATAAGAGTCGAGGGACATGAAAGGGAAGCATTGGTTGGGAAGGGAGTGTGACTATGTTGTAGTCTATCCCAGATGTAATTCAATCTGTATATTGAGCAAGCAGTAAAGGTAACAAAAGAAAAATTCGGAGTAGGAATTAAGATCCAGCGAGAAGAAATAATAACTTTGAGGTTCACCGATGACATTGTAATTCTGTCAGAGACAGCAAAAGACCTGGAAGAGCAGCTGAATGGAATGGACATTGTCTTGAAAGGAGGATATAAGATGAACATCAACAAAAGCAAAACGAGGATAATGGAATGTAGTCGAATTAAATCGGGTGATGCTGTGGGAATTAGATTAGGAAATGAGACGCTTAAAGAAGTGAAGGAGTTTTGCTATTTGGGGAGCAAAATAACTGAAGATGGTCGAAGTAGAGAGGATATAAAATGTCGACTGTCAATGGCAAGGAAAGCGTTTCTGAAGAAGAGAAATTTGTTAACATCTAGTATAGATTTAAGTGTCAGGAAGTCGTTTCTGAAAGTATTTGTATGGAGTGTAGCCACGTATGGAAGTGAAACGTGGACGATAAATAGTTTAGTCAAGAAGAGAATAGAAGCTTTCGAAATGTGGTGCTACAGAAGAATGCTGAAGATTAGATGGGTAGATCACATAACTAATGAGGAGGTATTGACCAGAAGTCGGGAGAAGAGGAGTTTGTGGCACAACTTGATCGGTTGGTGGACTTGTTATGAGGCATCAAGGGATCACCAATTTAGTACTGGAGGGCAGCGTGGAGGGTAAAAATCGTAGAGGGAGACCAAGAGATGAATAAACTAAGCAGATTTGGAAGAATGTAGGCTGCTGTAGGTACTGGGACACGAAGAAGCTTGCACAGGATGGAGTAGCATGGAGAGCTGCATCAAACCAGTCTCAAGACTGAAGACCACAAGAACAACAACAACAACAATGTAATTTCGTTGTGTTTCCTCTATATATTACTTTTGTACTCATGAAACTGCTAAAGGGAACTTACAAATTCATGAAACTGTCTACATAAAGTTTTCCGATATGGATATTTTTACAGACGATCCTAATCATCATCATTTCATCCCCATCGACGCGCAAGTCGCCGAAGTGGCGTCAAATCGAAAGACTTGCACCAGGCGAACGGTCTACCCAACGGGAGGCCCTCGTCACACGACATTTCGTTTCACAGACGATCTAAAATATGCTACCATGCATAAGGTGAAGGTGTCATTGTTTATGCTTTTGCCCATGCATGTTATGTAAATCTGTGAATCGTGTAGATAATTAACAGTCCATGTTTTATCTCAAATCTAGTGTTGAAATATTTTAATAAACTACTTCATTCATTAAATTAGCGTCAACTAGACGCACAGTGCGGGAAATACAGAATAGTGGTAGGATCTTGCTCTTCATAACGATAATTTCTTGTGGAAAATTCACGCTCTGAGTCAATATTACTTGTATATTGCTGTTTAAAACAGATATACAACTGTGGTATGCTAAAAATAGGTAAAATTATAAATTGGGGAACTGTAGAAAAGAACGATCTTGGGGGGAGCGAAATTGCAGATATGGCAATTGATAATTTAGAAGCTTCGGCAGATGAAACGTAATGAAGAGCGGAATAGAAGGAGTTTATTCCACTAACTAGCCACACTACAGATCGTTGCGTGGAGTTGTATAAAACGAGAGAAATAATGATGAAGTAAGTAAATCTGAAGGATAATTTCTGTTCCTTGCCACAAAACAGGATAGTCTTAAATCCGAACTGGACGTCATTCTGTGCAAACAGGACACTTTGGAGTCTACACCAGAAGCACTAGCGTCCGAAGTTTCAGAATTAAAGGGTGAATACAAGAGCATTCCTGATGCTATAAGAGGATTACCAGACAAAGGTGTTCATTCAATACGACCAGAACAATCCATCCTAAAGTGAACTGCTCAGCACCTAATCGAGAGAGTAGGTAGCTTAGCTACTGAGGTAAAATTCAAAATACAATTTTATCTACAGAACCAGGACTTTTCTCACAAACTTACGAAATGAATATCTGAGAAAAAGGTACATATTAATGAAAATCTGAATTCCAAGTTGAAAGTTGCCATAGGACAGTTTACTATTGGCCCTTCATTCGAACAAAATACCTCGAGGGTTCTAATTCAGTCTGAATTTTGTCAAATTAAAACTATGTATAGTGATCTCCCTCAGTTCCATAACAATGTTGCTGCACAAATTAATGATGTCAGGAGGGTGTTGTCCGTTGTTAAGGGAACTGTGCATGACACACCAATCCTTCCAACTAGAACAGGTGATACATAGAACATTCCAAGTTAGTCTCATATGAGACGTGGAGACGATGTAGATTATAGTAGTCAGTCATCTAATCGGGTATATTACGGAATAGAGCAGGTATTACTTTGTCATTCTCTCCATTTAGAGGAAAGTCTGTTAGAGCATAAGCATTTCGAAGTCTTTCCGCCTGGCAAAAAATCACGCACCCACTCGTTATAATATAACCATTTGAAGCAGTTTTAACTAAGACGGGATCTAATTTACAAAAAAAAAAAGAAAGTTCGCCACAGGGTTTATGCAAGGCAGAGCAGCAATGTGGGCAACAGAAACTGCCAAGTGTTGTCAGTCATATGAACAATTTAAAAAGGTGTTCTTAGCATAGTAGTTTACCAGGTCTACGAAAGAAATTAGTAATCCAGAGCCTTTCTATATGCGTTAGGGTAATTAATGAAAAAACTTCGAAAAATATTTGAACGAAACACGATACTGGTATCAATTGGTAGCAGATTTTTAAAACTAACTACTACTAAGTATCAGGGAAAATTTTGCACATAATTCTGAATAGACCTTAACGCGTTTCATGTGGATACTGGACTCGGCAACAGTTACATGAATATTTTAAAATGACTAATGCCTGAAGCACCAGTTAGTCTACGCCAGAGGGCAATCATTCCAACAATCAAGGCTGAACAAACGATTGTCATAACAATTGTATAGTGCAGCTGGTTGGGCCTCTGATGAAGCACTGTACGCAAGAAAATCAGAATATTCTAAAGCTAAATAAAAGAAGAAAGCCGGCCGAAGTGGCAGAGCGGTTCTAGACGCTACAGTCTGGAACCGTGCGAGCGTAGGTAGCACAGTAGGTACAATCCCAGATAACCTGTTAAAAGAGGAAATTAGTGACACAATAAGTGTCATAACACGTGGAATCCTCATTTAAGAAACCATGGTCATTCAAATGTAAACAAATCATCAGGGAAATAATCAAGTGCAAAATTTCACTGCTAAACCTAACTGACGCACTCAGAAACAAATAGTTACTGTGTTTGAGGTGGTGGAAAATTGCCACCTATTATTTAAATTTCAACAAGGTGCTGCCCTCAAATGTCGGTTGCAGGCTGGGGTGAGGACAACGATGCCTGTTTCATTTACCTGTTGCAATACAGTGCTGGAACAGAAATTACAAACATGTTCTGTACTGATTTAAATATGTGTAACAAACAACATGAAAGCCTAGTTCAGGGTGCCGTCAGCACTGTAGTGAGGAATGTACGAATTGCGACAGTACTAGACGCTGGAGCTTCTCCCATTGCAATGTTCACTAACTCATTTAATAGAAATAATGAGATTGCAAAACTACTTGCCTTGTGGGTTCAGAACTGGAAAATTATCGGTACAGATGGTACCAGATCCAGTAATGTCAAGGTGCAAACGCAAGTGCTGGTAACCCTAGGAAATGGAGAGTTAGATGCATATTTCTAACTGAAGAAGGTTTTATCATTGATTACATCGTTGGTATTGTATTTTCACGAGATATTTACTGAAAACAAAAGGCAAACATTGTAAGCACTAGTAACAGTGTGACAGAAACCGATATAGGAGGCTAGTAAGAATTTCCATAAATCGGCATACATCTGTAGTTAAGCTGGCTAGGTCGCATGGAAAGTCATACAAAAGGTGAAGAGTGACTTCACTGGTTAGGAAGTGTGCATATCAGATTTCGAAATTATCTCTATTTTCAGAAAACCAAGTGCAAAAATAGCAAGGACAGAAGTGCTACCAGTTGTGTAAATGATATGAGATGACATGACGAGATCTCACTGCAATGTTCACTAACTCATTTAATAGAAATAATGAGATTGCAAAACTACTTGCCTTGTGGGTTCAGAACTGGAAAATTATCGGTACAGATGGTACCAGATCCAGTAATGTCAAGGTGCAAACGCAAGTGCTGGTAACCCTAGGAAATGGAGAGTTAGATGCATATTTCTAACTGAAGAAGGTTTTATCATTGATTACATCGTTGGTATTGTATTTTCACGAGATATTTATTGAAAACAAAAGGCAAACATTGTAAGCACTCGTAACAGTGTGACAGAAACCGATATAGGAGGCTAGTAAGAATTTCCATAAATCGGCATACATCTGTAGTTGAGCTGGCTAGGTCGCATGGAAAGTCATACAAAAGGTGAAGAGTGACTTCACTGGTTAGGAAGTGTGCATATCAGATTTCGAAATTATCTCTATTTTCAGAAAACCAAGTGCAAAAATAGCAAGGACAGAAGTGCTACCAGTTGTGTAAATGATATGAGATGACATGACGAGATCTCAAATTAAATACAGAACTGATAATGCTCTTGACCTTTCACTATCTTTCCACTAGGATTTCTGAAGACGAAAATAATTTCGAAATATACCAAGTACATTTTGTGATCAACGAAGTCATTCTTCTCTTGCTGTACGACTTTTAAGCGAACTAGCCACCTTCGTTACAGATCTAGACATACTTAAATAAAGTACTGTTATAACAGTACAGACTACTACTAAATTATCAATGCACTGCCTCTGTTACTCCTGTGAAAGTATACTTATTTCAACGTGCTCGTACATAATGGAATGATATTTGATTACTTTTGTTTCTCTAAAGATTTCTATTGAAGGGAAGTAGTAGCAGAACAAATAAGAATCGAACCAAAGTCGTATTAATAATAAAGTAGACTCCAATCACGCTAAAGAAAACGGTCGGAAGAACCTATGATGTACCCATCATGCATGGTGGCTTGCGGTACTGCAAAATGTTCAAAGAAAAGTAGTATTTATTGCTGTTTAACAAAAATGCGTAGATGAGTGCTACAACTTTAACAACAAGCATGATCCGTGAGAGGACCAAATCATTGAACAAGGAACAAGTGATTTCCAGAAACCGAAACTCTTTTGTGTCAGCTAACCAGTGTTACACACAAATATAGTTAAGCTGTGAAACAGTGTGAGAGACTAACTAATCCACTGTATTTATATATATGAACATCGTCGTGAGTAAACACATAGAATAAAATCCTTTTGGAAGCATTTCAGATATGTGCAGGACTGTGTTATTAAAGATTGTCTACAAAGCTATTAACAATTGTGTGTATGTTGATAACTGTCATTAGTTCATTGAAATTTGGGCATCAATAATATTATAATTATTAATCTTACAATTGATAATCTTTTGAAGTGATAGTCCGTGAAATGTAAATTTTCGGATAGTTTTTACAGAGAAACTTATTTTCTGTAAGGCAGTGGTAGACACCCATTCAGGAGTCGATGGAGGGAAGACAAGAAACTTACCATGTATAGTGTACACATATATAGTGTACATCTGTATTGGCTCTGAATCATCTGCTGTGGAACTGACACTCGTTCATAACTGAAGTAATGTTTTTTCAGTCAAACTTGAGATTATGATTGCTTTTCCCTTTCGTGCTGAATGAGGTCTACTTCCCACATTTTGCTATAGGTGTAGTATAAGCAGAGATTTAAACTTTTGGAAATAAACATTGATATACCAATGATTCAATAAATGTAATAAGATTTTCAAGGTGTACATGTCTGTAAATTCAGGCCAGAATGTCACATTGTTATAAATGTAAATAATCAAATTAATCATTGTGGATTAGAGTTCTTATTACCTGTGAAAGGTATGAATATTTTGAAAACATTTTGGTAATACTTTGTATCTTGAAAAATTGGGGCCCATAGCGACAATACTGAAACGTCTCTTCACATTCAATGAAAAATGAAAGACACCACTACAACTAACTCCTTGTAGATGAGCCTGTGTCTAAATTTCTCAAAGTGAGCAATTAAAGACGCTCCACTGATCTATTAGTGATACTAGCAAATGTTGAAATGGACAGCAAGTCCAATTCATAGATTAAAAACAGATTTCTCATTCACCTTATTCAAGTTTGCAGAAGTATTTGCAAACATCAGTGATCCAATGAGAGAACTCAACGCCAGACGAATCTGATTCACTGTTTTATGTAAGCATGCGCATGCAAGTTCACTGTGAGTGAACAGTAAACAGCCAGTGTACTTGCACTTGCTGTACCTGATTTACGAAGTGAAATACTGAGTTCATAACCATTACTCACCTAAAATGTGAAGAGCAATTTTTTTTAAATTTAGCCCTACAAAGTCACTCATCAGGTGCATATGGTGGACATTCACATTTATAAGACTTTCCTTTGAAATATACTACAGGACATGAATAACAGACAGTAATCTGAATCCATGTACAAAACATTTAGGGGTCAATGAACGATGATTAGACCTACATGCCTAAAAGAAACGAATAACAAATCCCAAATAAAGCCATAAATTTTTTTACTGTATTCAAGTAATAAACAATTTGTTTATGTACATTCAGCATGTGATAATGAGGCTTTTTATTTGAAAACAACTTAATGGAACATTTATGTTAAGCGTTATTAACACAAATAGAACAGTTTCATGTAAACTATATCTGATGAGCTGCCTGATGTCTCTTTGAAATGACACCTATTATCCTGAGGCCTGTACCCACCTAAAACTGCATTGCCCTGCCTGTCTGGATATCTGCATCCCACTGATGTTACATTATACTTTGTTCTTCAATGACTGTAATTGTTCTATCTACAGTGGGACCTGTCGCCAGTGTTCTACCCTTCTTTACTGTATGGGGTCCAGTTCATCTTATTTCAACACAGAAGACCATATTTCGACAGCGTCCTTTCCAATTATTCAAACTCCTCAAAACAATTTCTCCAACATACTACATGGTTTCTTTTTCCACATACATTACCAAATGATACTTGTAGAACCTGAAATTATCTCTTCTACAAACAGTTTCTTTCCTTCTACATTATGGTTATGCAAGCTGTTTTTGTAATGACTATGATGATCTAGTGAAACCCATAGAAGTCAATTATTTGTTCTCAGACACAATTGTATGTTCATTGCTCATTTTCCAAATTTAAATGTCGATGGATGCTGTGTTGGCCGAAATATAAACTGAAACTTTACCTAAAAGCCATACTTTTATATCAGTTTTCAAGAAGCTCAAATTCATTATCTCTTGTGTATAACGTGAATCTCAAACTTTATGTGGCGTCCACCTGCTGATCGTTACTACTTATCATCATGAATGATGAAGTCTGAAGGCCCTGTTCCTGTTTTCAGCTCTGGACTCGCATAAAAAGAGGGGCCAATCATGTTAAATATGATCCTGAATATTTCTAAAGTAATCCAGACTTTAACAACACATAATATGTATTTGCCTATTGTAGACTTGACCTGATTTGTAGCTAATTAATGAGGTGACTACGGTGTCATGAAAAGACTGTAATGGTAATATGGGTACAGGAGTACAATCTTCACAAACTCAAGTTCCAGTGACAACAAACTTTGTTCACTTACGTAATTTCCTTTTCATGAACACTATGTAATCAACTGTAGTAGATATGTAACTAATATTTACTGTAGTAGCTATGTAACTAATATTTGCTGTACTTTCCCCAAAATTTGGTACCAGCTGAAGTGAACAACATGCAGTCGATTGGTGGAAGCCAAGTTAGACTAATGAATTGTGCCTTTTCCATTCAAGGGGGCTGTATAACATATATTTTGAGAAAGATGAAAGAGTGAACAAATGTGGCTAATTGAAAGACCTTCAAGGAACAAGATAACAACAATATCAAGTAATAATCCAACTTGTGGATTGTTACATAACAAATACTAAAATTATTTCAACTGAAATGCTTGAGAAATTATGGCAGGTACATTGAAAGAACAATGAAAAACTATGGATATACTTGCACGTTTAGATTTTAAGTGTAGTTGATGTATCATTTTGACATTAATATCTGATCCGTTATATCTCTAATTTGTTTTCCATTTGAAAAAAGACCACCTCTGAGATGCTCTGTTTTAATAATGTAATGCAAATTAATTTATGGTCCTTTGAATTTAGTTGAAAGCGACTTGTTTAGTCAAACAAAGTTCGAGCGCCATAAGTGCTGTATTGTTAGTGCATTATTGTTAGTTTATTATTTAAATGAATGCCCAGCATCTTCATTAGAAGTGTGATTAACATTTCACAAAACGACTTCTTTTGTGTGAACATTCGTCCGCAAGCACACCACTGTTCAATAATGACTTTTGGCATGAAGCTCATTTTTATCCATTCTACTGAACTCAATGAATGCAATTTTATTTACAGTAAAAATTGATCAGCATTTACAACAATTTCAGTAGCAAATGAAAAACTGCATTTCCTCTCTTTTATTGCTTTTCGAACAAATTCTTTTGTTCAAGACTTTGCGATATTTACAATCAGGAAAATTAATAAATTCACACAAAAGAAACCACTTCAACGCATAGTACAGTACTGTTAGCCGAAGGCAGGTACGGCATCGATGGCTATTTTTGCAATAACAGTTATCACGGATAATTTTAAAATAGTTGTTTTTTCTTGTCTGTTATTGAAAGCTACCTATGTGTGCAGTGTTTGACTGATGTCAGACTGACTGACCAAGCATCATATTTAAACTTCTTATACAGAAGGTGATGTGCTGTATTTGGCAGTTTGTTTGTACTGTAACTTGAAGAAAACAACGAACACAAACCAAAATTCTGATGACATTTTAGAACTCTATTAGAAGCATGTAGTTTTGTGTTTTATTTTCTAATACAACATTGTGAAATGTGTAACATTGCATTATAAAAAACGTTACCTCAATATTTTTGTGCTTATTATTTGGTGGCTGTAGTTCCTATTAAATATCTGGAAACGTTTTATGGTTTATTGCAATCGTTGGATGCATAAATATACAGAAGGAAATTGTAAATAACAAAATGGGATGTAAATACTCTCTGCAGAATCTGAACATAGAGAGAAAGTGATGGTTGAACGGGAGTCGGTGAAACACGTTAATGTGGGGAGAGATTTGAACAGACTCCATTACGTGCAGACTGCTCTGAAACAGCACTAATTTTGAGTAGAGAAATGATAACCAGTTTGTTTTTATGTGGGTCAAGGGGAATTTGCGTCACTACGAGTAGCAGTCATCTTTAACGAAGATCGTATTGGCTGACATTTTGTGAAGCTCAGAGCGTAGATGTTTGAAAGTTGGGTATCGAAAAGTTTATCAGTTACACAGTGAAATGAAAGGATGTGATTTAATATTATGAGCGCTAACGTGGAACTAGAGGCGTCGGATTACAGTTTTCATAAAACGTGATATTACTTGCGAACATGAAAATAAATATACATGCGCTTCGCTTCCTAGCTGCTGTGTGTTTCAGCGCCGAAAGTAACAACCCATTCTACAGCATATGAGTATGTATAGAGTGACTTTTTAGTGCTTCTGGAAAGTGCCGTTTTGCCTTATATTTCGACCTTATTTGACCTTAAATCGTATCACAGTTTTAAAAAAGAAATATCATCTTAATATTTGGCACATTAGAGCAAACTACTGCTGTAAGCAACGTGTCACCGGATAAGGTACAAGATTTATCGAAATATCGAAGCACCGAAAATTGCCACTCCTGCTCCACTATCTTGGAACAGCAAGAAAACAAATTGCACCAGCAAGAGAACCTGCTCACACTAAGAAGTCTACGTTGTCTCCTGAGGTGCCAGTAAGCGTATCTTGTTGACAACGGACGTGATATTTGTAGTGCGCCAATTCGAGAACAAAACAAGGACGAGGCCCTGCCGTATTATCGTTGTTTCTATAGACTTATATACATCTGAAATAAAGTAATGATACGGAAGCATATACAGTCATTTAGTCACAGACAGGAATAAAGATGCGCGTTCCAGGTGGCATTAAGTCGCTAAACGAACAAAAGGGTAACAGAATCGCTAAACATTAAATTGTTACCACTATTTAATATAAGAACTGATTCTGGGAAGAGAATGTTCTTGCTTGGAAACTCCTCTAATGCATCTCCAGATTTATCTTCGTCCTAGACCAAGAAACGAAAAAACATGGTCGGATATATTAAAATTCAAACGGTTCCGTAGGAAAAATTTCAATACGTCCTTTATCTTTTTTACTGTCGAGTCAAACTGATGTACGTAATATAACTGATAATACCTAATACACATAATTAAGATATTTATTTTTATGTTGAAAGTGGTATAACGACTTTTTTTAATATGCTTGTGTGATGTGAAGTGGTTCTTAATTTCATAATATTTGTGATTTTTTTATTAACTTTTTTGTAGCAAACAATACAGCCATTAAATTGTATACGTTAGTGAGAGCAATTAAAGTTTCAATACACGTCTACCTGTACATAATTACTGATTAGGTATTTTGTATGTCAGGGCAATATCTCCACTTATTGTAGGTAACGTAATGTTAAAACCATTGTTTCTGAAACTGTTCTCGCACATCAGTATTTTAATAGTTCCAGAATGAGATTTTCACTCTGCAGCAAAGTGTGCGCTGATATGAAACTTCCTGGCATATTAAAAATGTGAGCCGGACCGAGACCTTTGCATTTCGCGTGCAGCTACTCTGGCAGGAAGTTCGATATCAGCGCACACTCCTCTGCAGAATGAAAATCTCATTCTGGAAACACCCCCAGGGGGTGGTAACGCCCCATGTCTCAACAATATCCTTTCTTCCACAAGTGCTAGTTCTGCTAGTTTCGCAGGGGAGCTTCCGTGACGTTTGGAATGTGGGAGACGCGGTACTGGCGGAAGTAAATCTGTGAGGATGGGGCGTCGGTCCTGCTTGGGTAGCGCAGTTGGTAGAGCATTTGCCCGTCAAAGGGGAAAGGTTCCGAGTACGGGTCCCGGTCCGGTAAACAGTTTCTATCTGCCAGGAAGTTTCATTTTAATATTTGTTGGCAAGGGAATCTTCATTTTTTGAGATTTTCCCCACAGTTTATTTTGATATGAAGCGTACTTTTAACATCGCAGAGTGATATGATAAAGATCTCCGACCGTCTTCTGGTTGTTCACAGTTTTGCAGGAGTTCATCACTTCAGTCCTGTTAGGGTATGCCGGGAAACATTCATGTCCTGACCTTATTCTAATAACTGATGTCACGCACCTTCTTGGGAGAGTTTTGCGACACTACGACGATTTTGTTGGTATATTGCACTAAACTGAACGAAACGTAAAACCCTTTTCCTGCTGCGATAGTTTCCGCCATTGTTCCCACCTCTGTTCTTGAAGTATAGAGAATGTCCGAACATCGAACTGTGTAATTAGCGGGTCCCCCTTCTTTGATGTTTTCTTTTGCAAGTCCATCTACTGCTTCGTTTAACCGAATACCTTTGATTGCTCTTTTACCCGCATTAGATGATCGGATTTATTTCCATTTTCGGCTTTCAATATTATATTTACCACGTCGTAGATACAGCTTTTATCAGACGTTTCATACTCTTTGCTGAACAATGGTAACATTCGACCCTTCTGGGTCAACGGGAATGTAAATATAAGACATTAAAAGCCTGTTATTAACAGTGGTTCCAGTGTGTATTCTCCTGCGTACTCTAGTTGGCAAACCGTTAGCTTTAACAGTGATGGAATGATTAATTAACACGGATCATAGAGGCAGAATCTTTTTAGAAAGTAATTCTCTAAGAAGGTCAAGAGCAATTGCTTTGGCTTCTGTTAAAAAGGCACTATTTGGTGACGACTTCGCTGCTTCTAGGCACTGCCTAATAGCAAAAATAGCAGCACATTTAGTTTTTCTAGTATATATTTCCAAACAGGAAACTTAGGTAGTCCACTGCAGAGTTTATTAGTCCATAGTACAACATGTCTGGTTGGGCTCCCCACTTCACGTCACTTATGAGACATTCAAAGTATTTTCTGTTTCCGTAACAACACGATTAACATTAAAGTTAAAATCTTCTGGGCTGTTACGCCGCGTCATATTTCCACTAAAATAATCGATGTTTCGACCCCTCTGCTGGGATCTTCTTCAGGATCTTCCGGTGACCACTATAGTCAGAATACTGTCAGAGTCGAGTTTCACGTTCTCTTATAAAGGGAAGTTTTCCCACGTTTATGCTGGAGAAGTGGGAGTATTGGTTAAAATTCTCGTGGCTACCATTGGTGGGCCATCGTCGTAGGATAATATTCCGGTGCTGATGCAGAAGAAGGGACATTATTGGCTAAAGTCTTGTGGATGCTATTGGTGGTCCGTCGTCATTAGACAGAAAAGCATTATTCTAGTCTTATGCTGGAGAAAGGAAGGTTGAGAATCTCCGCAACTCATGTACGTCACATCAGTACACTGCTGCAGCCAGTTGAATCCAATGTTGTCAGACAGAAATAGATTCCCCGCAGCATCGAATATTGCCGTTTTTAAGACTGGCGGGTGTTTTAAATCAAAAATTGGTCATTTTTATATTTCCTTCGAGTATAGGAAGCAACGGAATTTTAAAAGCGACTTTTCGAAGAAAAAAATGCGTCTTATAGTCCTTAAGATACAGTATAGATATCCCCATGTTCATGAGACTGCCACACACTCATGTGGAATAAATTCCCTGTGATTCATAGGTCGCGATTGTCTTTTACGTATCGCAACATTTCTACACCTATCTCCACATAACGATGATGCAGACAGTCATCAGAAGCTTGAAATTTTATTCGAGGCCTATATTCCTGACAGTTCAGGCCTATTAAAAGCAAGCTAACGTCTAGCTTTTGTTTAACTGTTAAGCAGATTAGAAACTGTAGAAAGAAGAATATTGTTAGCGGGTTACTTATATCGCACATGATAGTTACAAGTAATCGATGTCATTGAATATCCAAAAAACTTTACATAAAAATTCTACTCCGTGAGTATGACTGGCTGATTCCTCTCAACAGCAAGGGATGGCTCTATATAGGCCGTCAAACTGCCGCGCTGTCGCAGAGTCATCTGTACATGTTAGCGCTAGAATGTAGGGGCTTTCTCATCTAAGCTTCGCTACAGTACATAATGATACAGATTTTTGGCCATTGCACTTTGGCTAGCGTTCTGTGCAGCATAAACGCTGATTCCGCTATGTAGGCGATACATTTGGTATTTGGCAATACGGAAAGCATGAACTTCTCAGACTTAAGCAGGGCTTTAAGGAACCGCTTTGCAACGCAACGTTCAAGACGAATTCCTGAAAGATCGGTATGAAATCATTCATGCACTACAACCCATGGGTGTATTTTTAATCGATGATAAACTGTATCTGCAAGAGGTGTTTGAGTTTAAGTGCAAATTTATGGGCGTGACGGGACGTCTTGTAAGCTAGAACCTAGAAGCCAAAGAACGTTCCATACCGCTTAGACAGACCGATAGAGACCGCTGTTCAAATATATCATTTGTGTAGCCAACTACTAATCGTCTAGTGGAGCCTCATAGAACATGAGGAATTAGCAGAATGGTGTCACAATGTGAACAAATACAATTACAGATTTTCCACATCCTAATTTACAGAGACCTCAAGCCAAGAGTAGGGGGAAATGGCCAATCGCTTGATGTACACTACTATCAAAAGCATCCGGACATCTTTATGTAACGCAGAAATGACCGCTGAATGTCACAAGAGGAGATCCACCAATATAAAAGGAGTAGGGAAATCTGTGATGTTGCGATGTCAGTAGAGAAGCAGTAGCAGTAAAATGGACCGGTCAGGACTGGTCAGTGACTTCGAACATAAGCAAATCAAGCAGGGACATTTCAAAGCTGTCCAAGTCGACCGTTGGTTACGTGACTGTGAAGTCACGAAGATCAGGTTGACTTCATGCCTTGACGGACAGGGACCGTCGAGTGGTTGTAAAAAATGACATATCAGCAGAAGGAATCACTCTAGAGTTCCAAAGTGCTACCAGAAGACCAACTGGAACAACGACTGCACGTAGGAAGTTTAAAAGAATCGGGTACATTCGTCGAGCAGCTCCTGATTACGTATACTTTTCTACACGAGAAGACAGAAGTCATGGGATAGCGATATGCACATATACGGATTGTGGTAGTATCGTGTACAAGAGGTATAAAAGAACAGTTCATTGGTGGAGCTGTGTTTTGTGTTCAGCGATTCATGTGAAAAAGTTCCTATGGGATTGTGTCTGCACGACGGGAATTACGCTACTAGCCATTAAAATAGCAATACCAAGAAGAAATGCATATGATAAACGGGTATTCATTAGACAAATATATTACACTAGAACTGACATGTGATTACATTTTCACGCAATTTGGGTGCATAGATCCTGAGAAATCAGTACCCAGAACAACCACCTCCGGCCGTAATAACGGCCTTGATACGCCTGGGCATTGAGTCAAACAGAGCTTGGATGACGTGTACAGGTACAGCTGCCCATGTAGCTTCAACACCACACCACAGTTCATCTAGAGTAGTGACGAGCCAGTTGCTCGGCCACCATTGATCAGGCGTTTTCAATTGGTGAGAGATCTGGAGAATGGGCTGGCCAGGGCAGCAGTCGAACATTTTCTGTATCGAGAAAGGCCCGTACAGGACCTGCAACACGCGGTCGTGCATTATCCTGCTGAAATGTAGGGTTTCGCAGGATCGAATGAAGGGTAGAGCCACGGGTCGTAACACATCTGAAATGTACCGTGCACTGTTCACAGTGCCGTCAATGGAAACAAGAGGTGACCGAGACGTGTAACCAATGACACCTCATACCATCACGCCGGGTGATACGCCAGTGTGGCGATGACGAATACACGCTGCCAATTTGCGTTCACCGCGACGTCACCAAACACGGATGCAACCATCATGATGCTGTAAACAGAAACTGAATTCATTCGAAAAAATGACGTTTTGCCATTCGTGCACCCAGGTTCGTCGTTGAGTACACCATCGCAGGCGCTCCTGTCTGTGATGCAGCGTCAAGGGTAACCGCAGCCACGGTCTCCGAGCTGATAGTCCATGTTGCTGCAAACGTCGTAGAACTGTTCGTGCAGGTGGTTATTGTCTTGCAAACGTCCCCATCTGTTGACTCAGGGATCGAGACATGGCTGCCCGATCCGTTACAGCCATGCGGATAAGATGCCTGTCATCTCGACTGCTAGTGATACGAGGCCCGGGATCCAGCACGGTGTTCCATATTACCCTCCTGAACCCACCAATTCCATATTCTGCTAATAGTCATTGGATCTCGACTAACGCGAGCAGCAAAGTCACGATACGATAAACCGCAATCGTGATAGGCTACAATCCGACCTTTATCAAAGTCGGAAACGTGATGGTATGCATTTCTCCTCCTTACACGAGGCATCACGATAACGTTTCACTGGGCAACGCCGGTCATCTGCTGTTTGCGTACGAGAAATCGGTTGGAAACTTTCCTCATGTCAGTACGTTTTAGGTATCGCCACCGGCACCAACCTTTGCGTATCACAGCGTCTTCTTCCTGTCGGTTAAATTTCGTGTCTGTAGCACGTCATCTTCGTGGTGTAGGAATTTTAATGGCCAGTAGTGTAACAGAGGTTGAACGCGGGTTGGTAGTTCGAGCTAGACGCCTGGGACATTCCATTTCGGAAATCGTTAGGGAATTCAGTACTATGGAATCGATAGGTCAAGATATTGTCGAGAATACCACATTCCAGGCATTACCTTTCCCTACAGACAATGCAGTAACCTTCCCTTAACAACGTAGAGCAGCGGCGTTTGGGTAGAGTTGTCAGTTTTAAAGTACAAAAAACACTGAGTGAAATAACTGCAGAAATCAACGTGGGACGTACAACGAATGTATCCGTTAGACAGTGTGCCAAAATCTGGCGTTAACGGAATATGGAAGTACACGATCGACCCGAGAGCCATTGCTACCAACACGACATCCCTACACCGCCTCTCCAGGGTTAGTGACCATATTGTTTGGACAAAAGACGACTGGTTAACTGTAGCCAGGGCAGATGAATCCCGATTTCAGTTGGTAAGAGCTGACTATAGGGTTTGAGTATACCGCAGACACGACATCTCATGGAACCTAATTGTTAACAATGTATTGTGAAAGCTGATGCTTCAAAATGGTGTGAGCTGTGTTCATGTGGAATAGACTGCGTCCTCTGGGTGTTCGGATACTTTAAGACCATTTGCAGCCATTCATGAATGTCATATTCTTTCCCAAACAACGACGCAAGTATTGAGGCTGACGATGTATGTCACCAAGACCAGTTTTCTGCGATTGGTTTGAAGAACATTCTGCGATATTCGTGCTAGTGGTCTACTCAGTGCTAAGCTACGCTTGAGGCTGTATAAATAGTGGCGCCACTGGACAGCGGATGACAACAAAAGAGTGATTTCAACTCCTGTTACCCCGCTACAGTCCGATAGACGGGCGTGGTGGTGACTAATGCCAGGAGAACGTTACTGGCGTTCTAGTGTAGTACCAACAGTGATGTAATGAGGAGTCGATGTACGGTATGAGGGTGTTTACCTTGGTTCGAATGTGGTCCCCTGATTCCACTTAGGAAAAACCTAAATGCGAAACTATATTGTAGCGAGGATTGTCTCCATTGTATAATTAGTGCATCATCTCTTGGCCATAATTTAAAATTATAATGCAATTCCAAATGTAGTGTTTGTATTAAATTTTTTTAGCAATCAAATACAATGGTAAATGTACCCGTTTTCTATGACAAGTAAGAAAAAATCGCTTGTGCAACTTTATTGAGACGGAAGAGATAGTCGGTAGGGGAAAGTTTGACAGGCAGGAAATGATGATAATTAGTGGAAAAATAAGTTTTCATTTTTGGAAAACGAGTTGTTTCCTTTGTGGAAGTGGTTGTATAGAAGGGGGTCTAAGTATAGAGACAGAGGCAGCATTTCTCGAAGTTAGCGATGAGTGGAATGAAGAAGTTGCCAGATATGAGTTATAACATCATTGAGGTAATCATTCATTAAATTTTATGAGGAAACATTGAGGTTTTGAAGTTTTCGACCGAAGAAAGGGCGTGAAGAGGGAGGAGACGGAAGAGGAACGGAGAATAGAAGGCAGGCACTTTATCGACAGAGAGTAGACGTAGACGATCATCATCAGGCACGAAGGATTCAAGATATGAGGTGAACAAAAACTGTCCGATTTTCGTCAAAGATGCATGAATGTACGGAACGAGAGCAGTGACTGTGTGAGGAAGTAAGTAGAGAACTGTTTTGACGAAGAGAACGAGTCAACTATACCGACAGCGGAAGGAAAGTGACTGTTTAACGGTCTTTTGTATTCTGGGAAGACTATTTTGGTGCTGTGTAATTAATTATCAGATTCATTTATTGTGAGGGCCAAACATTGACTTAGTTTAGAAGTGGAAGTTTATATAAATTACTGCCACCTCACACAAATTAATTAATACATTGCAATTTCAACGTCCTTTTTAACGGAGTTTTAACAGCAGGACAGGGTGGCAAAGCAGCAGTTTGAGTCATTAGCTTTTTCCACTAATTTATTTGTTTATGAAATTGATCATCGCCCTATTGCTAGGTTCCCGCATCAAGAAAATCATCTGCCGAGCCAGAAGGCAGTGATTTTCAGCCATCACCACCACTGTAGTCACAGACGATGGAGAAAATCAAACTGTGTATCTGTTGCGAAGCCAGTTATATACCAAAGGGTTGAATCACAATCTTGAACATGGGTATTAACAGCAATTGTAAGATTCGATTAGTAAAGCAAACAGCTGCAGGAAGTTAATTTATTTAAACATGACCTAAGCTTCGGTTGTACTAAGACTGTCATCTTCAGAAGCACAAGATGTTACCTAACTCTTTGTACTTATAAAAAAGATACTCTTTGTAGTATAAAAACGTAGTTCAAGATAAAATACACAAACTTCCGACAGCTGATTACCTTACTAACCGAAAGAGACAAGTGTTTAGTTACGTGAATTTGATAAAATAGCGTTGACAGTAGTCTGATAGAGTTAACACCCAAGTTTCAACTTAGTACAGTGTCTTCACTCTTTGTTGGGTACTTTTCATTATTGTATATCTCTACTAGGAGAATCGTGATAAGAAACCGCTCGACATACATGATAACGTACACAGCAACGGAAACCTTGTTATAGCTATTTCACATTACAGTTACAGTTCAGCTGCAGGTAATTGCGCTCAGAGTCCTTAACTGTGTTTCCATACATTCACAAAACAGTCATATAACATCGTGCAGAGAAAAATTGGCACTAGCAGCATTAACACTCAGGATCTTTGCTTTTGTACTACTAAAGTACTGAAAACTATTTAAATCTTATAATTCTTTCTTTCTACATATGAGCGGATTGTGTGTGTGTGTTTGTGTGTGTGTGTGTGTGTGTGTGGTTGGTAACTTAGATTTGTGTGACGCTGCCACTTATCAGTTCAGTCTTGGCACTTGAACAATTCTGATTTATTTCGATGAAACGGTAGTGAATGCGAATATGATCGTTGTAGTTGATAGTTAGACCGTCATATCCACATACAGGTATAATAGGCTATTTCAACCATTGTAATATGAACATATTTCACAGTATTGTATACTCTGTGCAATAAATGAACTGTTCCGAGACGATGACTGTATTAGTATGACAATGGACCCTGTTATAAAAAAGCGTCTGTGGGGCAATGGTTTGTGCAAATAAGTTCCAGAAGTATACAAGGAAACAGTCTCAATTGTAAAGTTATTTTTACTACAGATAATGCGTTTCGTCTGGTTAAGGCTTCGTGGGATTTTATCCAAAAGGAAAAGGAAAGCAAGAGTATAGTCGTACAGGAGGATAGAACTACGGAATGATTCTAAGATGTGCTGAAAGCCTATTTAATTATTTTTTTTCAAAAACCAGAGAACAAATAAAGTCACGAAAAGCTGTCAGCAGCAGTTCATATCACTGGCTGGAAAGGCGGTTGGTCAGATCTGAGGGTGAAGAAGTCATCTGAAAGATATTTCTGTCAGACTATTTCCACTGAAACATCATCACACGTAAGGTGGCAATAGGAATAAACCGGGGACAAATGTGTGAAAGTGGATGAAATCTCTTTACAAAACAATTTAGGCACGGAGCATTACCTTGGAAAGCGAAGCGCATCATAGAGTTAAGAGTACGCCATATGAACCTGAAAACCAGGTAAGTAAACCGTTTACAACGAGGCCACTTTAGAACTATAGTGCGAAATAAACTTATGTGGGTTGTGATAGCAGAGCAGAACAGCCACAGATGGTGCAGGTGTCGAAAAACCTTCGACTATGCTAGGCGTAAAACTACAGAATAAAGTGACTAAAAGTAAGAAGTAACATTCATTAAAAATGTAATAACATAATTCCTGAACTGATGTGACCAAACCAGAGTCCAGGCCTGAACCCAAAGGACCACCTTTGTGGTGATTTGGAACGTCGACTTCGCTCGAGTCTCAAGCATACAACCCTCTCTGGTTTGGGCTCTTGAGGAAGAACGGGCTGTCGTTCCTCCGTAGATATAAAGTGATTTAATTTAAAGAGCACCCAGCAGAGTTGAAGCCTATGAATGGTGGGCTCCATGTGGTTCCCAAGTCGTGCAGCGACCGTAAACCATAAAATTACCAAATGTGCAGCAACCAGTCGACTGGTTGCTGCATATTTGGTAATTTTAGAGTTGAAGCCGTCATAAAGGCGAAGAGTGGACGCACACACACACACACACACACACACACACACACACACAACATTTGTGTTCTCTATTAGGTACCTGACTACTTACAATCAAGTAGTGTATGCGTTCTCGTCTGTAATTCTCGATGTGCTCGGCGCTCATATATCGCTACAGTTTTAGAATACCAGGATATTTTAAAACTTTTTCAAGTTCTTATTCTCCTATCTTTCTGAAACCTTTTCGCGGTCGCACTCATATCTATTGAGTTTCGGAATGAGCTATAGCACGTGCCTCCACCTCTTCAAAATGAGACTTGGTTTACTTGGATTGGATAATTAGTCTCTGAGATACAACCGCCTCGACTGGTACATTTTAAACCAAATCTGTTGAGTTCATTTCGTGTGTGACATTTTCCAACAGATATAGATGTAGGAATTATTGTGGCACGAATAATTTCTTCCTCTTTAAATCTAGTTCCACCTGGCAGGGCTAATTACATTTAAGCCTAGTTATTGCACGTAATTGTGTTAAATGAAACGTTTGCTGTTTCCCTCGCCACATTCTTCTAGAATTCTAAGGTCATTTTCATGTAAGGCATAATAGAATTGTTAGCACATTTTTGCGCTGGATCATGGTTAATAGAACAACCTCTAATAGCAGTAATTTGTGCTGTATGGACTTTCATAAGGCATCATTTATGTATAACAATTGAATTTTACAATGTAAACGGTACTTCTTTAGCTGCTGAACAACAGTCTAATAGAGCTCAGAGGACACGGCACACACTTTATTAGGCCTCCACAGGAGCCACGAAGAAGCTCTTATTGGTCATATTATGTCGTAGGGAGGAAACCTCCCCCAATTGCCATCTCCTGCCGGGCTTCCTCGGGCTCGCAAGGCATTGGCATCCATTCAATAACTAATTCGCGAGAATTGCTTTTTTCCTCCCCTCACTCAATAGGCGCTCCATTGATGGCTCTGGTTCAGGCCGGATATTTATTACTTCATAACTATTCATTGCTTCCCAGCCTATCTGCCGCAACCGTGCGTGCTTTTTATGAATATTTTAATCGGAGGTCGATTTCGCAGCGAAGCTGCTCTCTTCCTTTTATACTCTGCTGCACCCTTTTCCGGATTGCTTTTCGGATGAGAGTCAGCGCTTTTAATTAACGTCCGGCCGCGGTCTGCAAGAACGCCATAGGTGCTGTCATAAAACTGAACAAAGCAACGTTACTCTTTATCCGAAAAACCGGATTGGCCATTCGTTAAATGAGCAGTCAACCGAAAGAGAAGCGTAACGCTTCCTAGCTGCGAAAGAATTTCCGGCCCTCCTTTATTGTGACCTCCGTTGTGCCGCTGTTCCTGCATGGAAATTGACTGGCGGCAGTCCTAGGCAGAACCTAAAAGGAAGCGGAGAGAGCGAGGTGTATCAGAGAATCCTGAGCAAGTGGCAACAGATAATGCTGTGAGGTACAGTTACAAAAATGGACAAAAGTGAATAAATAATGCATCGTTTAACATTAGAGTAGTTGTACCAGAGCACTGTTACAGACTCATATACACAGTGCAATAGAAAATACACACATCAAAAAAGTTTCTTCGAGAATTCCGGAACCTGTACGAAATACTGGAATAGATATAGGTGCATAGAAGGAGAGGCGCTTAATGTCTCGATAAATAAACCATTTAAAGTGTGTATGAGAGAGGAATGGAAGAAATGAATGATGGATAAAACCCAACATGAATTCATTCTCAAGGTAGTTCTAAAACGGCCTACAATCAAACAACTGTGTCAGTGGACAAAACATTCGTCGCCTAGAGAAAGAGAAGACATTATTCTTAAATATTTCAAGAAGTGCGGCGTAAATAACGCTCTTGATACTAGAGAAGAGGAAAATCATGACGTGAAGAGAAAGAAGAATAAGAAGAAGAAAAAGAAGCAGAAGAAGAAGAAAGTTCAGATGACAGTTTTCAGGGATTTTAAAGCCCAATTCGGGTTTATAAACTAAGAATTTTAGGTCTGGTTTTGGAATCTAATAATAAAAGTGGTAAAGACCTTTTTCAAGAAATGCTTAAAAATAAAGGTGCGTCTTATAGTCCGTAACATTTAGTAAGTTAAACACTGAGAAAAAGTTTGGAGGAGCAAACAGGAAATGAAGCAAGTTAAATTTTTGAACTAATCATCAGATAGAGTGCAACGTTACATATGCTTGGATGGATGAACATCATGTTGTACCACCATACAGAAACACTTCAGAGCTGGTGGTCCAGACTACCCTCTAATACCCAGTAGCACGTCCTCTAACACTGATGCATGCCGGTATTCGACGTGGCATACTATCTACAAGTTCATTAAGGCCCTGTTGGTCCAGATTGTCCCACTCCTCAAGGGCGATTCGGTGTAGATCCCTCAGAGTGATTGGTGGGTCACGTCGTCCATAAACAGCCCTTTTCAATTTAACCGCGGCATGTTCAATAGGGATCATGTCTGGACAACATGCTGGCCACTCTAGTCGAGCGATGTCATTATCCTGAAGGAATCCATTCACATGGGGGCACGAATTGTCGTCCACAAAGACGAATGCCTCGCCTGTACGTTGCCGATATGGTTGCACTATGGGTCGGAGGATGGCATTCACGTATCGTACAGCCGTTACGGCACCTTCCATGATCACCAGCGGCGTACATCGGTCCACGTAATGTCATTCCAAAACATCACGGAACCTCCACCTTGCTGCACTCGCTGGATAGACGCCTTAGGTGTCAGCCTGACCGGGTGGCCTCCAAACACGTCTCAGACGATTGTCTGGGTGAAGGCATATGCGACAGTCATCGGTGAAGAGAACGTGATGCCAATCCTGAGAGGTCCATTTGGCATTTTTTTGGGTCCATCTGTAACGCACTGCATGGTGTCGTGGTTGCAAATATGGACATCGCCATCGACGTTGGGAGTGACGTTTGGCATCATGCACCCTATTGAGCAGAGTATGAGTCGTAACACGACGTCCTTGGTTGCACAAAAAGCATTATTCAACATGGTGGCGTTGCTGTCAGGGTTCCTCCGATCCATAATCCGTAGTTAGCGGTCATCCACCGCAGTAGTAGCTCTTGGGTGTCCTGAGCGAGGCATGTCATAGACAGTTCCTGTCTCTGTATCTCCTCCATGTCCGAACAACATCGCTTTGGTTCACTCCGAGACTCCTGGACGCTTCCCTTGTCGAGTGCCCTTCCTGGCACAAAGTAACAATGCGAACGCGATCGAACTGTAGTATTGACCATCTAAGCATGGTTGAACTACAGACAACACGAGCCGTGTAATTCCTTCCTGGTGGAATGACTGGAACTCATCGGCTGTCGGACCCCCTCCGTCTAATAGGCGCTGCTCATGCATGGTTGTTTACATCTTTGGGCAGGTTTCGTAACACCTCTGAACAATCAAAGGGACTGTGTCTGTGATACAATATCCACGTCTATCTTCAGGAGTTCTGGGAACTAATTTTGATGTGTGTATGAAGGTGGACACTGACATGTACAGGGAGAATGGGAAAGGAAGAGTGGAGAGCTGGTGTTTGCGACTGAGGACGTTCAGGTTTGACACAAATATTTATTGTGAAATTTCTTTTTTCCTTGCATTTTATTTCTTTCCTTTCTTCCTAAAGCACTTCAATATTTCGTGGTACGCAGTGTCCATCCAGACGTTCCATGTCACTTCATTGGCCTAGGTGCTGGCCCAGGACCTGTACCATCAGTACTGATGCAGCATGGGTGACAACGTCAAGAATCCCATCAGTTGCGAGGGAAAAAGACGCAGAGAAAGCGGAACTGCCTTGCTCTGTAACAGTGAAATGAAGTTACTAGGTCACTCTGCAAGGCACAACGCCATTGTTGGACGATATTTAAAAAGAACAAACACAAAGAGCAAAATATTACTTAAATGTTGTCATTAAATAGAATGAGAAAACCTGAACAGGAAATAACGACCATCTTTCGAGCACCGAAAAAAGTTAAAGATATACCTGGCTCAACCAAAGACCAACCGTGGTTGCAGACGCCGTGCATTTACAGTATTGAGTGCGAATGTGTGATCGAATATATCAGGCAGACACAGCGATGTACCTAGCAGCGCTGTACTGAACATATCAGGAACGTACGACTAGGACAGACAAAGAAGTCCGCAGTAGCAGAACACAGCATTATCGAGGGAAACACCGTCGAATTCGAAAAAACGAAGAAGATGTGCAGCGCCAGCGGTTTCTGTGACTGGATCTTCAAACATGCAGTGGAGATACATCTGCACAACAATTTAGTAAACTGGGATAGTGGTTTTCAGCTCAATGCAGCGTGGAATCCCGCAACTGACAAACTACGTCAGGAACGCTCCGATCTGAAGGCAGCGGCGTTCGCAGACAGACTGGATAGCCACCGAGTCTCGACACCGCACCGCGCCGCGGCCACCCACCACCACCGAAGCGGTAACCCCTTCCGCAAGAACGTGATTGGCCGGCCTACAGAAGAGGACGACGGCCAAGCAGCTATATAGATATGTAGAACACAGCATCCCGACACTTCGCCAGAAGATGATGGGTACGAAACTCATCGAAACGTTGCGACAAGACGACACCACCACTCGGCTGCTAGTCCGAGAAGAATTCATCAATCATCTTCATATCACGCAACAGTTATAATGTACATCGATACTGGATTTTGGTTATACAATTTTCATTGAGTACACAGTTAGTTTCTTTTGGTATGTAATTAGATTCATTTTCCTAGTTTCATTTATTGAATTTCATGAACATTAAAGTTTTATTTCAGGATGATGTTCACATGTGCAATCCAGGGCCAACAAACAATCAGTTTTGCTCAGCAACTGGAAACGATACCAAATATACACGTTATTTGACAGAAATGTTTTTTAAATCAATATACACTACTGGCCATTAACATTGCTAGACCACGAAGATACGTGCTACAAACGCGAAATTAAACCGACGGGAAGAAGATGTTTTGATATGCAAATAATTAGCTTTTCAGAGCATTCACACAAGGTTGATGCCGGTGGCGACACCTACAACGTGCTGACATGAGGAAAGTTTCGAACCGATTTCTCATACACAAACAGCAGTTGACCGGCGTTGCCCGGTGAAACGTTGTTGTGACGACTCGGGTAAGGAGGAGAAATACGTGCTATCACGTTTCCGACTTTGATAAAGGTCGGCTTGTAGCCTATCGCGATTGCGGTTTATCTTAACGCGACATTGCTGCTCGTGTTGGTCGAGATGCAATGACTGTTAGCACGATATGGATTCGGTGGGTTCAGGAGGGCAATACGGAACGCCGTGCTGCATCCCAACGGCCTCGTATCGCTAGCACTCGAGATGACAGGCATCTTATCCGCATGCCTGTAACGGATCATGCAGCCACGTCTCAATCCCTGAGTCAACCGATGGGGACGTTTGCAGGACAACAACCATCTGCACGAACAGTTCGACGACGTTTGCTGCAGCATGGACTATCAGCTCGGAAAGCGTGGCTGCGGTTACCCTTGACGCTGCATCACAGACAGGAGCGCCTGCGATGGTGTACTCAACGACGAACCTGGGTGCACGAATTGCAAAACGTCGTTTTTTCGGATGAATCCAGGTTCTGTTTACAGCATCATGGTGGTCGCATCCGTGATTGGTTACATCGCGGTGAGCGCACATTGGAAGCGTGTGTTCGTCATCGCCACACTGGCGTATCACCCGGCGTGATGGTATGGGGTGCCATTGGTTACACGTCTCGGTCACCTCTTGTTCGCATCTACGGCACTGTGAACAGTGGACGTTACATTTCAGATGTGTTACGACCTGAAGCTCTACCCTCTATTCGATCCCTGCGAAACCGTACATTTCAGCAGGATAATTCACGACCGCATGTTGCAAGCCCTGTACCGGCCTTTCTGGATACGGAAAATGTTCGACTGTTGCCCTGGCCAGCACATTCTCCAGATCTCTCAGCAACTGAAAACTTCTGGTCAATGGTGGTCGAGCAACTGTCTCGTCACAATATGCCAGCCACTACTCCTGATGAACTGTGGTATCGTGTAGAAGCTGCATGGGCAGCTGTACCTGTACACGCCATCCAAGCTCTGTTTGACTCAATGCCCAGGCGTATCAAGGCCGTTATTACGGCCAGAGTTGGTTGTTCTGGGTACTGATTTGTCAGGATCTATGGACCCGAATTGCGTGAAAATGTAATCACATGTCAGTTCTAGTATAATATATTTGTCCAATGAATACCCGTTTATGATCTGCATTTCTTCTTGGTGTAGCAATTTTAATGGCCAGTAGTGTACGATTATACAGTTTTCTCATATCGAGACAACTCTTTATAGAATACTTACAACACCAATATAGATCTGTTCATTAATAAATAAGTCCGTATGCTAGAGCAAGTGCGATCGCGATGAATGACTACAGATCGTCGTTAAGTATTATTTAAAAATTATTTATGCCTGCTTGTGAGAAGCGTATTTTAGCTCTCGTTCAGAAAGGTCGTGTCACTTAACACACGTGATTGACTACTTCTTAAACTACCATGATCTTGTGCGATCAGCTGTAAGTAATATTTAAGTAAAATTACTGAAAAAATAGTAAACTGTTAGATAAACGCACAAGTATGACAATATGTGAGGTACTCATGCTGTATCCATTTGCTGGGTAATTGTGAAGAATAGAATTTTCTCACAAACATTTGCATAATGAAAAGATATAAAAAGCGTAATAAGTCAAGAAATAAAGTATATACAGATACGTAGCTATCAGAGATGATAGCTATGGTGCAATGTTATCATGTGAGATATCGCATTTTGAAAAGGCCTGAAGCGTTTAAAAGTTGTTAATCCAGAGTTTAACTGCCAAAATGTTTATTTGCTGTGAAATATTAACTTAAGCGCTTTTAAAGATACTGAAATACAATTATACAATCGGATGTGATTCATTTTTCTGAGATCTCAGATGTATTCAGATTCACCTTAATTTTTGACAGAATTATTATAGGTTCTTGAAGAAGCCATCTTTCAGCTTGTCTGACACTCCACCGTTTTCATTGCGTCTCCTGCTCAAAGACCATTCGAAAGATAGCCGTTCGAATTTCCAACTTTGGGATTTACCCGCTTCCGGCGATGCTGCTCGTGTTTGTGTCTGTACTCACCAGTATCGCGCATAGTCCGACCTGCTTGGGTGCATCCTGTGCACTGGGCTGCCTAGCATTCAGTCGTTCAACAGCTTCACCTCGTCTCTCAGCACCTTAAGGAGGCCAAATCACACGCCTACACACGCGTAACGTTACAACACGTCTATTGTTATAGTACAATTTGAGGTCAACTACGGAGTTCCCCACACAAAAACAACACTGACAAGGGTAAGCCGGCCAGGGTGGCCCAGCGGTTATAGGCGTTACAGTCTGAAAGTGCGCGACTGCTACGGTCGCAGGTTCGAATCCTGCCTCGGGCATGGATGTGTGTGATGTCCTTAGGTTAGTTAGGTTTAAGTAGTTCTAAGTTCTAGGGGACTGATGACCTCAGAAGTTATGTCCCATAATGCTCAGAGCCATTTGTACCATTTCTGACAAGCGTAAAACAGGTTCATTCGACGAGCCACAAGGCCTTCCTGACTTCCCCTTCCCCCAACGCGATACCTGATGGACTCTTGCTCCCACACAACACACCTCAAAATTAGGGGGGGGGGTGGGGGGGAGGAAAATGTGCGGTTTCCCACAGAGACAACGAAGGCTGCAGAATTTGCTCCTGGAGCGCGTTTTCGTATTCTCTCTTAACGAACTACAGGTTGTTGGCGGCGTACAGACTCTTATCTCATGACTGGCAGACATGACTGGGCGTGAAAATGTAGCTCGCATTCCATGCAGTTTATGGAAACACAGCGGTGGCTCTTTCTTTCCATCTGCCTCTAGGAAAAAAATGTGGGATTTTGTGCAATTCTCACGAGAAATCCCATGGCTCGCACTGGTTTGAAAAGGCCTCTGAAGTACACTGGCTAAGGAAATATCCCAAGTGGCTTACCTACATGCCCACTGCCTGTTGGACTTCCGGGTGGGAAACCTCGATTTCCACTGTTGTCGACCACCCAGAGCTCGCAGTTGGGCCTTCTTGCCACATTCTAACGCCGCATAATTTCAGACTTCGCTCTTACATTCGAAGATTAACACGAATACAACATGAAATAGTTACACGAATTGCCCAATAGCAACATGTGACAAGCCAGTGTCGTCACACTCTTCCATGCCAAACTGAGACTTGTCAAGGCTCGAGGGGTGTTACCCCGTATTAGCGTGACGCCCTGCCGGTCACCGATTTATAGTGCGGTGTGGGTTTCTTCTTGTCTTTCCGTTTTGTTGTCAAGCACAGTTAAAGAAACGTATTTCCCATTGTCACTTATAAGTACTTACCGGCTGTTCATGAGTCTTATGCAACATGTCCCTTTTCTGTCTGTCTTATCTATGAATCTCCTATGTCACGCACTGTTCTTGAAAATCTCCTGTTTTAGTAGTCTGGTCCTGTTAGTATTTTGCTGTCTGACGACCAACTACCTTGTTTTCCGTTCGGCGTAGAATCTTCTTTCTTCAGACGGCACTAATTTTTCAGCCGCGTGGTAGATTTTTCCCTAGTAGTCTCTCGTAACATATTTTAATTTCTCGCGCGACATTAACGTGTACGGCAAAAACAAGAGTCCGCGGGCGGCGGGCCCGTGCTGCCGTGCCGCTCCGTTAGCCCCGCTGATCTCCTTGGCGGCAGAGACGCGGGGCACCATCTGCTCGCTAACGACCTACTTGCCCGCCGCAACCTCCCGCATTACCCGTGGGATCGTTGCCTGCCGGAGTGGTGATGAGGGCGCGCACGAGGAAGCCGTATTAGCCCGGCGCCGTGCACGCATTGTTGCCCGACAATGGCCGGCGCTTAACAATGGGAGCGTTGCCACTGGAGGTTCTGCCGAGGGCACACACGCGATACACGCGCGGACCCAGGCCCAGGTCGTTGTAATCACAATGCGCGCCCACACACAGCCAGCTGACGCGGGGATGAGGCGTATCGGCTAGCCGGAGCCCCAGGCGGCGCCAGCGTATCGCTTCCACAGTCTCTCTCGACACCGCACCGGACCGCTCTCGTGTGAGTGAAACATTAACACACAATTACGCATAGGAGCGTATACGCAAACTGCCCACTTTCCGGGTGCACTTATGAAAAATGGACGAAACTCTACAGGGATGAGGGTGGGGCGTTATCGTAGCACGTGATCAAGACACTTCGTCATATAAAGAAGCTGGGCAACCAGGTGGAATACGAAACAAATTGTTTGATTTAGCGATTGGTTTCATAATTACTTTTTCTTGCTGAAATTCTTTCAAGAATTACGTCCATGCTGATAAAAATAGATTCAATGGATATTTAACGTTGTCAGAAGCGAAATAGTATGTTGTTTCTGCTACGGTCTCCTAGATATTGTGCATCTCTACAGAAATGACTACTTCAACCTTTTAAATAAAAAACAGTGTTACAACAGACATGAATAACGTTAAACAATATACACTGAAGCGCCAAATCTGGTAAAGGCATACGTATTCAAATACAGAGATATGTAATCAGGCAGAATACGGCGTTGCGGTCGCAACGCCTATGTAACACAAATGTCTGGCGCAGTTATTATAAGGGTTACTGCTGCTACAATGGCATCTTATCTCGATTTAAGTGAGTTTGAACGTGTTCGGCGCACGAGCGATGGGACACAGCATATCCGAGGTACCAATGAAGTGGGGATTTTCCCGTAAGACCATTTCACGAGGGTAGCGTGAATGTCAGGAACCCGGTAAAAAAATCAAAACTCGGACATCGCTGCGGCCGGAAAAAGATCATGCAAGAACGGGACCAACGGCGACTGAAGAGAATCGTTCAACGTGACAGAAGTGCCACCCGTCCACAAATTGCTGCTGATTTCAGTGCTGGGCTATCAACAAATGTCAGCGTGCGAACCATTCAACGAAACATCATCGATATGGGCTTCCGGAGCCGAAGGCCCACTCGTTTACCCTTGACGACTGCACGACACAAAGGTTTACGGCTCGCCCAGGCCCTACAACGCCGATATTGGACTGATAACAACTGGAAACATGTTGCCAGGTCGGATGAGTCTCGCTTCAAATTGTGGCGGGCGGACGGACGTGTACGGGTATGGAGACAACCTCATTCATACATGGACCCTGCATGACAGCAGGGGACTGTCGAAGCTGGTGGAGGCTTTGTAATGGTATAGGACGCGTGCAGTTGGTTTGATAAGGGGCCCCTGATACGTTTAGATACGAGTCTGACAGGTGACACGTACGAAAGCGTCCTGTCTGATCACCTGCATCCATACATGAGCACTGTGCATTCCAACGAACTAGGGCGATTCCAGAAGGACAATGTGACTCTCCACACGTTCAGAATTGTTACAGAGTGGCTCCAGGAACACTCTTCTGTGTTTAAACAATTCCGCTGACCACCAAACTTCCCAGACATGAACATTATTGAGCATATCTGGGATGCCATGCAACGTGCTGTTCAGAGGCCATCTTCACCTCATCGTACCCTTAGGGATTCATGGACATGTCAGTTCCTTCTACCACTACTTCAGACATTAGTCGAGTTACAACACCAATATCGTTTTTAGGTAAGCCGGCCCGTGTGGCCGAGCGGTTCTAGGCGCTTCAGTCCCGAACCGCGCGACCACTACGGTCGCAGGTTCGAATCATGCCTCGGGCATGGATGTGTGTGATGACCTTAGGTTAGTTAGGTTTAAGTAGTTCTAAGTTCTAGGGGACTGATGACCTCAGATGTTAAGTTCCATAGTCCTCAGAGCCATTTGAACCATTTGATTGTAGGTAGTTTATGCAGTGCAATTACGTGTATTTGACTATGAAGCGGTTGTCCTTTACTAGCTAAGATCTTTGATTTGTCAGAGGGAAGTAGTAATGTACTTACAGTACAAAAAATTAAACAACCTTAATAATGTTTAAAAGTAATGAAACTTTAAAAATTATGAAAGTTAAGAAAAAGAAATGTCGATGTAAAAACTGGTTAATGCTTAGGGATCTTGTATAGTAAAATAGGTGCAGGGAAACCCCTCCGCTACGGAAATGCACTGGCGCGCGCTAAAATATGGATTTGGCGGTCGATCTGGGCGGCTACGGGGGAACATGCTACGCAGTCTGAGGCTAGCCGTTGTACGGTTAATATCGAGGGTGCCTAATGAGGCATTTGAAAGTCAATTTATATTGAAATTGACTCGGACGTGGTTCCGGCTGTCGTATGGTGCTCTTGTTATTATGGAATGGCTCCAAAACGTGGATAATACGTCACCAAGAAGAATTTATAAAGAGCATTCAACAACAAGAGTGTGAGACCAGATAGCTGCCACGTGCTTGTCACCACTATAGCGTCACTGCTCCGTCTGCTTTAAGAACTCAAATATGTATCATAGCATGGACCAGTACGTTTGTGTGAGTGGTTTTCAATAATAATTTCAGTGATATAAACATGTGTGTGGACCTTAAAATTGTTCTGATCATGAAACCAATGAAGAGTCCCATCCTAAACGTGCAGAAGACCGATTATCCTGTTTCTGAATAATTATTGATTTGTTTCTGCATTAAATGTGCCAGAGTTCAGTGCCAAAGTTTGTTAGTTACTAGATAAATTACCTGATTCACAGGTAGTGAGAAAGGCACACAAATTGAATTTATATGAAAGTAATTTTGCTTTGATTATTAGTATGAACTATATTCTGAAGTTAACAGAAATTAATATTTGAATTACTTGCTTTAAAGTATGAACATATTCAGACGTGGCGTTTTGCTGGCGCGCCAGCGTATTTGCAAGTACCTCGCCTTCGCGCTCTTATCGTTGCTTGTGGCACGTACTGAGTCTTGGCTGTCTTATCTTTGCCGGAGGAATTAACGGAGGCTCTCACCAAGGACTTGGACAGTTGGCGTTCAATGTTACCTGAGGCCGAAGTGCGCTTGTAGTGGAGCGTGAACCGACCACGTGTATGGGGCAGCTTTGGTGGAGAGCCTTTCCTCTCGCCTGTGTTGAGGCTTGTTGTTGCCTTGGGTTGTGTGCTGCTAGTTCCGGACACGGCTGTCTACGGTCGTCCGCTGCCTTATTGCCGCCTGCTTCACCCGACGCAAGTCATATCGGACGTACAGCGAAAGGTGAAATTGTACTTAGGGCATGTGTGTGAAGGTGTTGAGGGCTGCTGCCTCACTTCTGGTAACTGTAAGCGCATGGGTGTTACCATGGAAGTAAAGGTGTGCCTATGAAGAGCTCATGGTGTTTAAGACAGGTGTTAAATATTAATGTAATGCACGAGCGTGCCTCTCCCAGCTCGTGGGAAATTGTTGTTTGATGTAATACGTAATGAGCTGCAAGGCCGTAATCTGTTTATCAAATATACTGCATTCGAGAGTTTGGTAACCTTAGCGCAGTGAGCCACAGTAAAGTTTATAGTGAAATTTTTAGAATTGTGCTCGTTACGGTTTTCATAGAACAGTGGGGCAAAAGATTTCACGTAATTTAATTGTGACTAAGATTCGAGTGCTCACTGGCCTTGCTAGTAATTGTAAGCTATTTTTTTATATCTTAATAGCAAGCAATTCTCCTCAAGGTTAGAGGACGACGGTTCAATCCCGCGTCCGGCCATCCTGATTTAGGTTTTCCGTGATTTCCCTAAATCGCTCCAGGCAAATGTCGGGATGGTTCCTTCCCCGTCCTTCCCTAATCCGATGAGACCGATGACCTCGCTGTCTGGTCTCCTTCCCCCCAAAAACCACCACCACCATCCTCAAGGTTAGTGATAAGATTTGCGCTTCTGGTTGTACTTTGCCTGTGTAGTTCATTCGTAGTGGGGCAAAGGCTATGTGCCGTTTTACTAGTGAATAATTTAACCTGTTATTTAATATCTTTTGATGGTTGTTTACATTGTTCCTGCGGACCTGTTCTGTGCGCTTGTTAAATGTTACAGGGGGCTGGTTAGTGTTTGGAGTAAGCGCTGCCTCTCCACCTGTGGGTACTGGGGCTGTGAAATCATGGGTAATGGTAGTTTACTCCGGGTCGAAGCTCGAGAAGTGGGTCTTGTACGAACTGCCGCCTTCCGGCTTGGCTTCTCCAAGTTAAGTTTTCCTTCTGCCTTCGAGCGACCTGGCGTCACTCCTCGCTAATTAATTCTGGCGCTAATTATATTTACTTGGGTATTTATTATATTTATTAAACCTTGTCTCAAGAGCAACATACAATTGTGAAAGGTTGTTGCTGTGCTACTCTTAGTAAGACTTTGCGCTGACTAATTGTGTTACTGGGCTTTGGAGCCAAAGTTTCAAAACTTAAGCCTTAGTGATATTGATTGACTCTTGAGTGTGAAACAAGTGCCTTTGTATTAACTTCATCCTGATATTTATTGGGCGTATCTTGGCAGCTTGTTATTTAGGTAAATTTTTTTGAGAACATCAGTTTTCAGTGTTCAAAGACTGGTCAGAAACAATGTGTGTCTTAATTTAAGCCGTCAGGCGAATAATTGTCAGTGGTTCTACAATTTTCTTATATATGAGATACACTTTGTTTCATAAAACGACATTGGTAGCAGATTCAATAAATTCTTGTGACTTACTATTCTTATTACCTAAAGTAATCAGGATTAAGATATTGTTGTTTTAAAGGGATTTGATGATTTGATTGTTAAATAAAACGAGTGATAACAAAAGGGGTATAGTCCTCCCTATTGTTTCCCTATTCCGTAGCAGAAGAACGTTTCACATATCAATTATTTCAAGTGGGGTTAGAAACCAATACTGACAAATTACAATTTATTTCTCAAATAGTCACAGAATTTGTCTGTAAAGACAGTTTCAGTTTGAGTCCCCAATATATTCTTTTCTATTATAAGAAAGGTAAACGGAATATTGCACTTGCTAAGGAAATCTGACACATTTCGGTAACAGTGAGAGTATAACAAGTGTTAATGTAGTGTTTTTTAACTTCAATGGTGGTGTTTGTATATTAAATCAGACCTCTTGTCATGCCCAATTTTAGTGTCGTGATGTCTTGAGTAACATCTTAGTGCTGAATTGGTTAATGGTTGAGACAGAAACTATTAGTACTTTAAGTGAAATATCATTTAACTTCCTATCATTACTGATTTGTCTAAATGGTAACTGCAGTTACCCACTAATCAGTTCGTCCGGTATTCGTGTGTATTCATGGCACCATTCAAAAGGAGTACTAATGAGTCACTTTAGCAACTCGCATTCATTTTTCGTTAAACTTAATGTTTCAAATTATTATGCCTAACTAGGCTGGTGACCGTTTGTTGTTTCATTAACATGAATTTCACTACTTTCATTACTTCCAAAATAAAGCATTTTAGTTTTCTATTAATTGGCATAGATACGAAATTAATGTTAGATACCATCTATTCATTAGGCAAACACACGGTCAAACAACTATAAATCCTCAGAGGGTAACGCTAGCTAGCTATATAGTGTTATACGTGGCTTTTACGTATCAGAACTTAAGGTTCAGTTATGAGGAAACTGCGGCTGGCGTTGCCGAGTCCATGTCGCGTCGTGTTGCTGCACTTCTGCGTACCCGCACGGGCCATACATGATATCAGGCAAGTGTACCAATTTCTTTGGTTGTTGTTGTTGTTGTTGTCTTCAGTCCTGAGACTGGTTTGATGCAGCTCTCCATGCTACTCTATCCTGTGCAAGCTTCATCTCCCAGTACTTACTGCAACCTACATCCTTCTGAATCTGCTTAGTGTATTCATCTCTTGGTCTCCCTCTTCGATTTTTACCCTCCACGCTGCCCTCCAATGCTAATTTTGTGATCCCTTGATGCTTCAAAGCATGTCCTACCAACCGGTCCCTTCTTCTTCTCAAGTTGTGCCACAAACTCCTCTTCTCCCCAATTCTATTCAATACCTCCTCATTAGTTATGTGATCTACCCAATTAATTTTTAGCATTCTTCTGTAGCACTACATTTCGAAAGCTTCTATTCTCTTCTTATCCAAACTATTTATCGTCCAGATTTCACTTCCATACATGGCTACACTCCATACAAATACTTTCAGAAAAGACTTCCTCACACTTATATCTATACCCGATGTTAACAAATTTCTCTTCTTCAGAAACGCTTTCCTTGCCATTGCCAGTCTACATTTTATACCCTCTCTACTTCGACCATCATCAGTTATTTTGCTCCCCAAATGGCAAAACTCCTTTACTACTTCAAGTGTCTCATTTCCTAATCTAATTCCCTCAGCATCACCCGACTTAATTCGACTACATTCCGTTCTTTGGTTATTCAGCGTATTAAAGTGAAAGCATTGGTACCCATTGTCATCGACAGATGCATCATCTCATTTCCTAATCTAATTCCCTCAGCATCACCCGACTTAATTCGACTACATTCCATTCTTTAGTTATTCAGCGTATTAAACTGAAAGCTTGGGTACCCATTGTCATCGACAGATGCATCATCTGCGAACATACTAAAATACTCTACGTTTCGATTCTTCAACTGCGAGCGTTGGCAGGACTATTCACGCGTCCCCAGACGTATTCGGCCACCAGAGAAGAGTATCTCCAAGCATATTCCACCTGAGGGATCGAAACGTCGAATGTTTTATAATTTTTAAGAGTAATATGAAGTTCCATGACGACTATGACGATTTTGCCATCAAAATAAACTTTTAATAAAGCTTTCGTATCAGGGGTGTTTGTGACAATTGACACGGTCATTTATACCAACGGAAAGAGTCTTTGGAGAATATTCATTACACTTCGGTACGTCTGAAGGAAGAGCATAACGTTTTATCCTATCCTGAGTACAGCGGCTGGAATCTGTGCGTTACTGAAAGCAGAGAGGCATTCATTTATTCAGGTTGCATTAAATGTGACTCCTTCTGTAGAACTGATATATTTTCACAAATTCATTTCAAACAACATTTTAACAGTATACGGAGGTGATACTGACAATAATCACTCGATGTTGTTGTCGTGGACCATTGGTGCTCTTGTGATAGTGACCCACATTGCCGATTTGCTATGTCCGTGGAACACCGATGAATGGCCTGCCAGGTTCATTCAGTCATAATCGTGCATAAAATGTGTGGGACTATTGGGATGAACGGGTGAAACGCGTTAATCAATATTCACGCAATCTGGTAGGTCTACATTATCTAACACTCAATGAGTGGCTTCAGCTGGACATGGCGTACCTGAAGATACTTTAAGACACTCTTCCAATCCGAACTCTGTCAATTTCAGAGTGGCAATAAAACAGAGCTTACAACAAAATGCCATGGTCATGTACTTCAGTGTCTGGATAAAGTATTACTAATTTTATGTAGACACTGAACTACATTTTGCTGTATGACACAAATGATACGACAGACATAACTTTCTGAAGAAGGGCAGTGAGTTCCCGAAATCGGTAAAGAAATTAAAATTCCTTTATGATTCTAGTGGCTTGTCATTTCGTTATATACGACTACAGTTGTTGAAGATGTGTAAAATAGTAAATAACAACATTGCCCGCAACTGCCATCAGATGTGCCAGTCGGTACCTTAACTGCTAGCTTCCAGCCATAGCTGCGCGAAATTTACAAGAATTCTCCAAATCGACACCTGTACGTATTAATGGCGCAGCATTAGTAAAAATGGGCCTTAAATTGCATACCCCTAGGAGCTATGATCACTTATTCAGTACAACAGAAGTTTTACATAGAGAAAATGAACAAGAGCTCATATATCCAGTAGTATGTACTTTAACCTTAAAGTATGCATTTGTAAGCACACGTTTACTAGACTTCTTTTCTTACAATGGTCGCTCTTGTCGTATCCCTGAATATTGATCATCCTATCCGGAATATCCTATATATTTTGTGATAATGAGAATAGTGAAAATTAAAACTTCACCATCTACTCTTTCTCAAGCAAATTAGTCCCCTGACACTTCCTGTTTGTGGGCATTCGTTTTCATGTGAGATAAAGATGTTGGGTTACGGAACGCAAAATTACTGTTGGAAGGATCTGAAGATTTCAAGCAAATGATGTAATCATCCAGATGGAAGCCATTTCCTTTGAATGTAATCAGTGTTAATCAAGAAATGGAGAAGACTGTTAGAGTCAAAGTACGCTGAAAAACACACCTTCAAAAATTCAGCTTATGAAGATTATATTAAGATCATATCTTCTGAATCCAGGTACAGTCATATACTGAAATCAAGTGACTTATCATGTAAGAATGGAGACAGGCATCGTAAAGACACAATGGCGATGGACTGCCCTGATCTGCTTATAATGGTATGTTTAACTACAGAATTTCGTAATTGTCTAGTGCGCAATAGCTTTACAGTTAACTTATGTTAAATGCCTAACTAACCTAAGGACATCACACACATCCATGCCCGAGGCTGGATTCGAATCTGCGACCGTAGCGGTCGCACGGTTCCAGACTGTAGCGCCTCGAACCGCTCGGCTACCACGACCGGCCTTCAATGAATCACCCAATTTCCTCTCTCAACCAACAAAGTTAGTAATCGACGACTTTAACTGCCACAGTACATTATGGGGCTACAAGGAAACTGACGAAAATGGAGAAGATCTGGAAGACTGGAGTGAACGAATGGGACTGATGTTAATCTATGACCGGAAGCTACCACCACCCTTCAACAGTGGCAAGTGGCATAGAGGTTATAACCCAGATAACATCTTCGCCAGTGAACATATTGCCCAACAAGTAAAGAAGTACGTTACAGACGTAATCCCACGCGCACAACATAGACCTATTGTTTGTTCTGTTTAAGCAGCTGTGAAACCAGAGAGCGTCCAGCTCAAAAGATAATTTAACTTCCAAGAAAGCAAAATGGGATAATTTCACGCAAGGCCTCGATATGGAAGTTCTAAATCTCGATGCATCACCAGGGAGGTATGTCGAGACCGTGGTGTCATCGCCAGACACCACACTTGCTAGATAGTAGCCTTTGAATCGGCCGCGGTCCGTTAGTATACGTCGGACCCGCGTGTCGCCACTATCAGTGATTGCAGACCGAGCGCCGCCACACGGCAGGTCTAGAGAGACTTCCTAGCACTCGCCCCAGTTGTACAACCGACTTTGCTAGCGATGGTTCACCGACAAAATACGCTCTCATTTGCCGAGACGATAGTTAGCATAGCCTTCAGCTACGTCATTTGCTACGACCTAGCAAGGCGCCAGTACCAGTTACTATTGATACTGTACTCATGTACCGTCAAGAGCGACACTCATCATTAATGGATTAAAGTTAAGTGTTCCACCAGCTACGACCGTTTTTCTAAATTCTTATTTCCTTGTCCCGTTCCAGACCTCACGGTGTTGGCTCTCCTGCCAACCCACAACATTGGCGACGAGACAATAAACTTTTTGTGGAGTCGGACATTAACGGCAAACTGATACCATTCCAGCTCGATACCGGGGCTGCAGTTTCACTGATCAATCAAGACACTTACAAACTGCTGGGCACACCTCCGTTGCGTGCCGTAACTGTTAAGTTAACTACCTATTCAGGTCACAAGATCCCTGTGTTAGGACAGCGCAGCCTTCTTGCAACATACAAGGGACAAACAAAACTTGTGTCATTTTACGTCCTTCGTTCTTCTTCTGCAGTGAACTTCTTTGGTTTCGATTTATTTCAGTTGTTTAACTTGTCTATAGTAAATCAGATCCTATCAGTGATCCAGACTGTGCCTTCAGACAGTGTTTCTCGTCTATGTGACGAATTTGCAGACATTTTTGCACTGGGCCTCGGTTGCGCTAAGAACTACAAAGCGCATTTGGAACTGAAAGTAAACGTGCAACCGAAATTTTTCAGAGCGCGCAATGTTCCCTACGCATTGCGTGATGAGGTCGCAAAAACGTTACACGATTTGGAATCACAAGGTGTAATTGAACGTGTGCAGGCTTCTCTCTGGGCATCACCCTTAGTAATTTTGCCAAAACCTTCGGGAAAATTGAGACTTTGTGTGGACTTCAAGGCAACAGTGAATCCACAACTAGCGACTGCAACGTTTCCTTTACACCGCCCAGAATATGTTTTTGACAAACTGTGCTCAGGTAAACATTTTTCGAAGTTGGACCAAGCAGATGCGTACTTGCAAATACCCGTGGACGAAGAATCCCAGCGTGTTTTGGTGCTTAACACACTTCTTGGTTTGTATCGATTCAAACGCCTGCCATTCGGGTGTGCATCCGCCCCTGCATTGTTTCAGCAATATCTACAAACCGTTTGTGCGTCGGTCCCTACTGGAGCAAACTATCTGGACGATATTGTGATCTCCGGAAAAACGGAAGAAGAACATTTAGCCAATTTCAGAACATTATTTCAGGTCTTACGACAAAATGGCCTTCGCTTGCGGAAGGACAAATGTGTGTTTTTTGCTCGTGACTTACTCTACCTGGGACATGTACTCAATGCCCAAGGCATACATCCCAGTCCCGAGCACATCTGTGCCACACAAGACTTGCCTTCGCCGCAGAACTTGAAGCAGCTACAGAGTGTGCTGGGCAAAAATAACTATTATCATCGCTATGTACCCGTGGTCTAGGGGTAGCGTCTTTGATTCATAATCAAAACATCTTCGGTCCCGGGTTCGATCCCCGCCACTGCCTACATTTTGATAAATAATCAGCATTGGCGGCCGAACACTTCCGGCATAAGGAAGAGGGCGGAGGAGCGGATAGAGGTTCAGGGCACCCTCTTGTCCTAGGGGTGGGAAATTGCCCCTAAAGGCGGAAGAATCAGCAATGATCAACGACATGAGGATGGAAACCACTGCATTAAAGACACGTACCGTCTATCCACAGGACATATGGCCTGTAATTGAAGAAGTGTAATGATGATCTCTCCATTGGCAAAAGATTCCGGAATAGTCCCCCATTCGGATCTCCGGGAGGGGACTGCGAAGGGGGAGGTTACCATGAGAAAAAGATTGAATAATCTACGAAAGGATAACGTTCTACGAGTCGGGGCGTGGAATGTCAGAAGCTTGAACGTGGTAGGGAAACTAGAAAATCTGAAAAGGGAAATGCAAAGGCTCAATCTAGATATAGTAGGGGTCAGTGAAGTGGAAGGAAGACAAGGATTTCTGGTCAGATGAGTATCGGGTAATATCAACAGCAGCAGAAAATGGTATAACAGGTGTAGAATTCGCTATGAATAGGAAGGTAGGGCAGAGGGTGTGTTACTGTGAACAGTTCAGTGACTGGGTTGTTCTAATCAGATTCAACAGCAGACCAACACCGACAACGATAGTTCAGGTAAACATGCCGACGTCGCAAGCTGAAGATGAACAGATAAAGTGTATGAGGATATTTAAAGGGTAATGCAGTATGTAAATGGGGACGAAAATCTAATAGTCATGGGCGACTGGAATGCAGTTGTAGGGGAAGGAGTAGAAGAAAAGGCTACAGGAGAATATGGGCTTGGGATAAGGAATGAAAGAGGAGAAACACTAATTGAGGTTCAGCTAATAATAGCGAATACCCTGTTCAAGAATCACAACAGGAGGAGGTATACTTGGAAAAGGCCGGAAGATACGGGAAGATTTCGATTAGATTACATCATGGTCAGACAGAGATTCCGAAATCAGAAACTTGCTAGGTGGTAGCCTTTAAATCGGCCGCGGTCCGTTAGTATGCGTCGGACCCGCGTGTCGCCACTATCAGTGATTGCAGACCGAGCGCCGCCACACGGCAGGTCTAGAGAGACTTCCTAGCACTCGCCCCAGTTGTACAACCGACTTTGCTAGCGATGGTTCACTGACAAAATACGCTCTCATTTGCCGAGACGATAGTTAGCATAGCCTTCAGCTACCTCATTTGCTACGACCTAGCAAGGCGCCATTACCAGTTACTATTGATACTGTACTCATGTACCGTCAAGAGCGACGCTCATCATTAATGGATTAAAGTTAAGTATTCCACCAGCTACGTCCGTTTTTCTAAATTCTAATTTCCTTCTCCTCACGCCAGCCTGCGTGAGCTAAAACGCGTGCCTTTCGGCTTCCTCTTAACAATCACGGTGTTGGCTCTCCTGCCAACCCACAACAGAGACTCCCCAGCTGAAGACAATCACATAACGATGAAGGAGGAAATAGCCGAAGGTTCACACCTATCATACATGACCTGGAAGACTTTGAACAGACTGCGAGTTGGGGTGTAAGGTGCAAAGCCACCCTCAGAACGTGGGGCTTCCGCAATGAGGAGGAAACTTATCAGTGTGGTGACGTACTGGACGAACAACTTCAGCTAGTCTGCAGGACCCTACCGGCTGCATGCCAAATCTGTGATCTTGCTGCAGCCAGCGAAACTGCTGTGATAACCGCCGAATACCGGGCCCGTCTAAAAATATAATCATCTTGCTGCTTGTTTATCTGCTGCTTGTTTCTATATATTTTTGAATATGCGTCATAAGTACTACTGTATATATTTAATTTTGAAAATTAGTTATATGAATCAACACTTATTAATTTTTGTAATTATTTTATGTCCTGGACTCGAAAAAATATCAAGAGTAGAATATTTACTAAACATATGTAACTCTTTCATGATCATCTATATGGATTTCTTCTTGTAATGGCGAGAAATTAATGAGGGTTGATGGATTGCTGGAGAGTACTGGGCGTGAATCTGTGTTGTGGGTGTGTGTAAGCCATTCATTTCTAATTGTCCCTAAAGTAATGTTTCAGAGAAACTTCTGTACTTAGCTAAGAAAACAGGTTGTTAATCCGTATCCGAGGCATGGCCACGGGTCCGGCTTCCTGTTAGTGTGGAAAATCCCAAGTAGTTGATCCACACTCGAAGTGCTCAGAATAGTTTCTGCGAGGGGGATTGACGCTACGGGATTGCTTTTAATATGTTTAGTCACTTTATGTTTTGCACTTCCGTTATTGTGCTCTTGATTACTTTGGAGAATGAGTTTTAATGAAGAGGTGAAGTGCAGGCACTGGTATGCATTAATAATACATCAATCATGTAACTTGTATATGAATGACTTACATTGTGCTTTTTTATATACAGATATAATTTCTTGTAAACTGATCATTGTAAAGCTCTCATTTGTTAAATTTCAGCAGAGTTTCTTGTCTTTTTTATTAATTCTAGTGAATTTTTAATATTGTAATGTTGTTCTACAACGGTTATTGTATTTTCAAGAACGAAAACTTATTTTTTTTTTAAAAAAAAAGGTAAATGGTTGGAAACTTCGTTGTGAGTCTATTCTTTTCCGTAAACAGTCATTGTCAATGGGTCTGGTCTCATTATGTAGTGTGTTTTATTCTTATTAGTTGATAGTTCCACCATAAAACGAGAAGCAGCAGCTCTGTCCCTATTTCAGATTCTCACTAATGGCAACTTTGTCGGAATGTGCGCATGTAACCATTGGTAATTGTCAAATGCAAGGATGATGAGGATAATTATGACTCAGATAAAGACACTAAATATTTTCCTGAAAGCAAACTCGCTTCACGACTTGTGAATGATTCTCCAAGCAAGTAAACGTTATTAACGTGTTTGAGTGAATTTACGTGACAGTGTGAAGGAAGAAATATTACGGAACATCCTTAAGGTCATAGATTATTTTTGAGGTTGTTGCACTTCACTATTTATTTTAATTAATATCTTAGTAGCATTAACTGAAACAAATCGGACGTTTTAAATTTGAAGGATGTAGAATAATAACCGCTACCAGTCACAATAAAAGATGATTTTATTTAATGCCTGACCTGTTTCGGTCTAGCGTCCATCTTCAGGTGGTTACATTCTGTTACTTGTTGACTGCTCGGTATTGGAAATCAATACAGCTGAAGTATTGTCCAACACTGAGCACTGAAACATGTAATTGAACGTAAAACCACCTAAAGCTGGGCACAAGTCCGAAACTGGTCGTGCTTTAAATAAAATCACCGTCTCCTGTGACTGGTAGAGGCTATTATTGTGCACACTAATAGGAGCAGTCACGGAGTTCAACTGCATCCATTGTTTTTAAACTTTGTATTTTTGAGAGGATCACGCACTAATATTTCTTTCACTCGCCTAACAAGTAAACAGTGGTAAGTCTACGGTAAGTCATGTAAAGTACACTGAGTTTGCAAATAAAACATGTTAAGCACCCATTGTACTTTTAAGAACAAAATTTCGGACAGCATTTACGATTTTGCAAATTTTTCGTTACTCTAAAAACAATTGAAAACAACGACTTTTCTTACTAACCAAATCACAAGTGATGTATTTGAAGTATGTTAATCATAATATTTGATGGATACTGTACTTTGTAAATCCTCAAAACCATCAGCATTGCTTACAGCCAAGAACATATATTCCGTAGATATGAAATGGGAGACTAATTTTAAAACAAAATACACCTGGTAAACGTTGTCACCTTCATCGTCGATTTTGTATAAGACTTTGGTTATATCTGTACAAGACAACATTTAGTTTTACTTTGCAAAGTATAAAAGTGTTAAGTTTATTGTCACAATATTAACTACATATTCTTGTATATTATTACGAAGCTGAGCATCTCCATTTCAGGGAGAAAGTAAGAGAATGGTCACATACTTAAGTGACGTCACAAGGGATATTGGCCAAATATTACATCTGGCATTGACGTAGGACTGTGGAGGATCACGTGTGGCGGTAAAGCGTTCCGCCGGCTGGAGTTCTTCGGCGACTAATAAGGCCCGCCGCCCTTATGAATTAATTATGCACGGCTGGGGTCGGGCCAAGTTCTCCCAGGAGGCATCACGCGAGAAAGAAACCGCCACCAGCCAGCGAGCCAGCCACCCCTGGGGCCCAAGTTGGGGTCGTTAGGGGCAGCTGGCCGCCCCCGCCTACCCCCCGCCGCGCCCATCATTACCTGCGGCAGGTGCGCCCCGTGCGGATCGGGCAAGTTTCTTCATAAGCCGGCGACAATATCATAGCTGTCGCGCGCTTATATTTTTACCTCGAGGTGTACCTCATCATAAAGGACGCTACGCCACGAAAACACGTTCTCTTCCTGTCTACACTTCCTGTCTACAGCTGTAGCTCACTTGCTGCTCGTATAATTTTTTTCCCAGTATCGATGCAACTGAAACACAGATAGTTGTGTAAACAGATGATTCTATCAGAAGCAGCCGTCAATTCTAATTATTTTTCTGCCTCATATCTCCCTTTGACTGCTTTAAAAGTAATGGAACATTCAAACAACGTAAGAGATGTGCTAGCTGCAAGGAACGGTAACGTGCCTATCTTGCGCCAATTGTGGTGATTTACAGATCATCTACTTGGAAATTTTGAAGTTTAATGATTGTTACCAGATAGAAGAGCATCGAAGATTTATGGGTATACAGTACTTACGAAAATTCCACGATCACTGCAACTGTGTTAAAATATGATAAAGTATTTTTCACTTATTTGTAAATTGTGCTTCTTTAGAACGCTTTTTATAGGTATATTAATTTTCAGAGGTCTTCTTCAAACATGAATGGTCACTTATTCACATCTGCGGTGATGATCATATAAGGCCTTGTTGGCAGTATTATCTGTGTCAGAAACACCAAGAAGATTACATCGCTCTAACGTTCACAGTAGAAGTATCTACTACCTCAAGTAAGGGGCTCTATTTTTCCACTTGTCACCAATGGTGAATAGCCGTTCACCTGTCGTATCTAATTTTGATTGGTTAGTTTGTACATTTAGTTTACTAGTTCGCGCAATCGATTTCATCAAACAAATGAACTACAAATTGAATGAGTACACTCAGCGTGAAGCTTAAGGCCGCCGTTCACAGCCACATAGGAATCGTTAGCGCTAGGATTTCACCCGGAACAAGTCCCGCCCACTCACCCCTGGTTTTTCCGGTTTTTGTTCGGCGCCTGGGCATCGTTTCAGTTGACCCACGTGGTTTACCGCGTTCTGCTGCACTTGGAGTGAATGTTAAATTAATATCATGCTAGGTCTTAAATTTTGCCAGATAGTTAAAAGACACGTTACAAAAAACCTGCACAATTGGCCTAAGCTGTGCCAGGTACTTTCACAGCAAACGTAAGAGAAAACAATTTAGTACTGAATTCTTTAAATACGAGAACTCAGTATTCAGATGAATAGCCTATGAAGAAACATACTTCTATGTGAGAAAACTCACCCCTCAAAGGATAATTTGCTTGGAGAAAGAGGAACCACAGTAAAGTTTCAGAACTCAGGCAGTATATGTGAGACTAGCACCAATGTTCACTATACTTTCGAAGGGCATCAAAATTACTTTGTTCTTGCTAGATCGATCCAAGCTGTTTTTGCGTGTTATTCACTGAATAGTTTTGCTGAAAAGTTGTAGGGGTGGAAGAAGAACTGGTGCAGCATGAAGGACGTTTTACAGCCGTGAAACACTGCAGCATGTATTTCCTCCATAACTGCTCTGTGACAAACATACACATCATCATTATTATTTTTAAAAAAATGATTTGAATGACATTTACGAAATTAATAAATCTTTTGGTTAAAAACCGACAGGACAAAGAATATCGACAGATTATTTTCCTGGGTCGTTTGCAACAGCACATGGGACTCTAATCACACAAAACAGTCACAATTCTTTATAACCTCATTTAGAATGCGCAGGTATGGCATTGGAAGAATTTACAAGTTAAAGTTCACCCATTACACATGCAATTACTAACGATATATGTCATACAATCAAATATCTTACTGCCTTCATTAGGCATTTCTACTTTATGGCATTCTTATATTCTTTAATTTTCGTGAGCTACTATAAGGACCTACATAAACAAAACGACTTTGACCTGTTTCTATATAACGTTGATTTTAGATAAGAGTTATTCGACTGCATCCGTGACTTTACTACCGAAATGACAGATTCAAGACCATTGTTTTCGCATTGTATGTTTGCTCTTCTGTTTCCCTCAAACGTATTATAATAAGTGAATTATATAAGGAAGATTTGTCCTTATTGCCCTTAAAGAACATCACGTTATTTTTTGTTTTCTATTTTTGGTGGTGCTTTCAATTCTGCATAAATATTTTTATATCTTTAATAATGCACATTCATATTATATTACTACCCAGAAAAACTTACATTTCTTATCAGTGAATTTCATCACAGTGTTACATGTGTTGGACTGTGACGATAACAACTTTGATGTAGCTTCCAGTTTGCGGAACTGGAGGCTGTTTAAGGGAGGGCCTTAAACTATGGATAGGCGTGGAGGGGGGTGAATGGGCAGGACGTGTTCCGGGTGAAATCCTAGCGCTAATGGCACGTCAGCCACAATGCTACGCCCACTCTCTTGCTGACACGCTCGTGGACCTGTCTGACGGCGTGGACACCAGCGACCGCTTGGTGGACCCTACCTACCTGCACTGACAAAGTGTGGGCTGGTATGTAGTGGTAGGGGCGACATGTAGTGGTCCGTTGGGTAACCAATGCACCTGGACCCATTTTGAAGTCCCCCCCCCCCCCTCCGCCACACACCTAGGTGGATGAATCAGCAGATTCCACTGGCCCCCCTGACTGTGGAATCAATCTGCTGCAAACCATTCGCATGCGTGGACGATATGTTTGTGGTTAGGTCCGTGATCTAAGTGCATAATTTAGCTGTCGGACCTCTACCTGCTACCATTCAAAACACACTGTCACTGCAGGAAGGTACGACGTGCCAATTCGTGCTGTCATACACAACAAGTGACACACTGTAGATCGTGCCATCCGGCAGTATTTCCCACTGCTTGTTCACACTCGACTCTGCCAATGATTCTGCCACCAATACACTAACGTATGATGTATTATCTATCAGATAGGCACAACGAACAGCTGCGAATACAATCTTGTGTGACCCTTCACCGAGAGGGCTTCCTCAACAAATGAGAAGTCACAAACGCTAAAAGAATAAAAATAAAAATAAATCGACGCTCCACAAAGGGTTATTCGACTGGGACGCAATTTGGTTGATGTGATGAACATCTACAGACAAACAAATGATTAAATGGCAGAAAAACTCGTTGTTCTATTCAAGGGGTGTTCTGTTGAATCTCAAAGTTGAAATTTATACTGAAGTTTGATATAATAACAGTCTATTAACTGTGAAATTTTCAGATTTTTATCTGGTCCTCCAACAAAGATATTGCATGCCACAAAATGGAAAAATTAAAAAATACATATTTAAAATAGTGTATTTTTTTAAGTGTAAGCTGCTCACCATTGATACTCTATAAAAAGTATCTATAGTACACAGTGTAATAGGAGAAAAAAAATTAAAGCTGAGAAATTTATCTTTCTTCGGAAAACTACTGTTCAAATATTGAGTATTTGTTATTTATGGCTGATAACTTTGAACTATTAAAAATATGCTAAAGAATACAATCAGCTAAGTGATAATGACAATTTGTAGCCCAGAGCGTGTTGAACTAAATGAATTTTATCTGAAAGGCTTAGGACAATCCATTACTGAATAATTGTAAACAATGTAGGTGTTTGTAAATACAAAAAGCACATGCGGTCTAGAACAAATATGGCCACCATTTCAAAATAATAAACAATAATTTTTTTAAAAAGTATTGAGTAATTCACCCAGCAAATATAAAATTTTTATGAGATGGTCAAGCAACCAATAATTTTTTTCTTGGACCACTTGGTATGGATTAACCCGCCTGTAATACATACGTGCACCCCCTTCACGTGTTTATGCTAACTATTACGCACATTTATGCCATCGGGAATGTCCAGTAGCAGCCAGGCTACATGCCTCAATCATGCGTCAGCAAGGGGTATTAACGAGAACATCATAAGAGGCAATGTTGTGCAACCTTAGTAGGGACAAGATCCGACTATTCTGGAGTAGGATCCTACAATCTGATAACTTCCGTCACACTGTCCGCAAACGGGACGTCAGATCCGCCTGACAACAGCAATCTGAACGCCCAATTGCTGAGAGTTATGATACATATACATATGCATTGGAGACGATTGGACTGTCCCTATGGGCTGAGGGAGAAAGGTGGGGTCTCTTTTGTGCGTCGGTAAGACAGAGCGAGTTAGTAGCGAGGCGCCACTCAAAACGCACGGTCGAGAGTAATCCAAAAGAACGGTCACGAGTAAATATAGCAGTGATAAACAAGCTAAAGTGAGGCTATTAAATATCAGTTAATGCCACGGGTCGTGGGCAGTATCTATGAGTATGGATGGTTATCAATGTGTTGCAAAGGGTTGTGTATAACGGCGTAGCCAAGAGCCGCCATACTGGAAAGTTTGTGACGTGTGTTTCAAAGTAATTAAAACTAGTATATTACAAAACGTTGTTAACATTTAACAACCAGCATCCCGACATATCCCACTGCAGCAGGATTACAAACCTACACTGAACCTCGCACCTGACCGGTACTAATGTGCGACGAGGAACAACCGAAGTAGCAAGGCACCAGGTTAGTAATACAGAAACCAGAGAAGTAAGGCAGAGTCGCTTCCTTCTCGCTACAGTGCCACAGAGGGCATTGTAAGCCCCCATGTAGTTGTCATCCGAGGCACTCTAACAGTACAGCGGTACGTCGACGATATTCTACGTCCCGTTCTGTTACACTTCATGACAACCCATCCTGGGCTTACACTTCAAAAAGATAATGTTCGCCTGCAGAGGACGAGCGTTTCTATTGCTTGTCTTCGTGCTTGTCAAACCCTACCTTGGCCACCAAAATCACTGACCTCTCCCCAGTCGAGAATGTTTGGAGCTTTACGAGCGGGACCCTCCAACGACCTTGGTATTTTTTATATCTAACGCGCCAATAGGATAGACTTTGGCATAATATCCCTCAGCAGAACATCTCTCGAATAAAGAGTCTATGACAGTGTATTGAAGGAAAGGTATAATACTCGTCAGAAGATTAAAGGCACTTCATCTTTTCATTGTTTTGTACCCCATTCACACAACTTACAGAAGTGTAAGATCACATCAAATTCGCCTGATAGTGAACTTCATCAGTGTGAAGAACCTGTAAAACTGGTTCCTGAAAATGAAGACATAGTGGCTTGTGTTTACGATGAACGGTGGTGGATTGGCGAAGTTGCTAATATTGACTGTCAAAACCCAGATTTACATGTTGTATTTGATCACCCTCGAGGACCAAGGACATCTTTTAAAAAAATTAAAAAGCATCAGGTTTGGATGCCACTTAAAAATGTGCTAAGGAAGCTGTCTCCCATGGATTTTACGACTGTGACTGGTCGAACACCCAAACTGAGTGAACAAATTTCTCAAATGTTCAATGAGCGATGTATTAAAACCAGATAACAAGAGAACAATATAATGTAATTAGTAGGCTTAGTTTCAATAAAAAAGTAAGTGGTCATAGATATGATTAAATTAGATACTGTAACTGATACACTTTATTCCATAAGCCCAGATATCGCAGATGTTAAAACATGTATTTTTGACTCGTGTTGGTAATCTTTTTTCCATAGCTTCCAACTGAATCTCAAAGTTGAAATTTATACTGAAGTTTGATATCATAAAGGTGTATTAACTGTGAATTTTTCCAATTTTTATCTGGTCCCCCAACAAAGATATTGCAGGCCACAAAATGGAAAAATTAAAAAAAAACATTTTTTATAATAGTGTATTTTTAAGTGTAAGCTGCTCACGTTGGATACTCTATAAAAAGTAACTATACTATACAGCGTAATAGAAGAAAAATATTAAAGCTGAAAAATTAATCTTTGTTTTGAAAACTACTCATCAAAATTTGAGTTTTTTTAATTTGTGGTTGATAACTTTCAATTATTAAAAAATATTAAGGAATACATTCAGCTAAGTGATGATGATGTTAATTTGTTGCCCAGAGTGTGTTGAAATTAATGCATTTTATCTGAAAGGCTTAGGACAATCCAATACTGAATAATTGCCAAAACTGTAAATGCTTGCAAATACGAAAAAAAGCATGCGGCCTGGATCAAATATGGCCGCCATTTCAAAATAATAAACAACAAATTTAAAAAAAATATTTTTGTGACTTCTAAACATCGGGTAAGTCACCCAGCAAATATAAAATTTTTCTCAGATGATCAAGTAACCGGTGCTGGACCACTTGGTATGGACTGACCCAGGCTGCTACGAAAAGAAATTGCCATTGTTCCTGGTTGACTGGCCACAAAGCGGGTGGCAATCAGGTTGTTATCGTGTTCTTAAATGAATAGACTTGGGCCGCTTTCAATACATTTAAACAGCAGCCTAGCGCGTTTGAGTACGAACGCCGCCCCACGCCGACAAAGGGGAAAAGCAGCGGCTCCAGATGAAACCAAGCGTGAACACGCTCGCCATCCCACAGAAAGAAACAATTTTCAGCGCCGCCATTAACGTGATACTAGACTACAATGGCACAGTCTACAAGAGGGACGTTGTGCTTCACGGAGAGGTTCACATTCAGATTCCGAACGGATACGTTGGAGAAGAGTTGAGCGACATATTACCTCTCAAGTGCGTCTCGCAAAATGACCGCGACAGGTAAATCGGAGATATTAGACCTGATATGGAGGCTTATTAACATTCGTTTCTCCCCAAAGAATTAATTTCAAGAAATAAAGAATCAACTGCTATAAACTGAAGTAACCAGTACCTGACTTGTCCTGTATCTAAAACTATTACAAGAAAAATAATCAGAGGCTTATTTCAAAGCAGAATAACATCATGAATATATCTTTTCGTAACAAAATAAATCCTAAAATAAATCTAAAGGCAAATAAAGTAAAATACTGGAATATTAGTAAAAGCAAAGTTCAGAGAAATTAAAGAGGAGGAATAATACTTTTCAGTGAATGACGTGCGACGAAAAGAAAGATAATTAATCTTTATTTGGACAGGGGAAACAAGTTAATCTATTATTGAAAAGCGGAAAATTATATACGAAAAGTTATCCCATTTAATTCTGATTAGTTGAGATTGACGAAATAGTTCATTACGATAAAATTTCAATACAGTCAAGGATTCGCTCTAGCAAAGCGCTGCTTATAGAGATCATCGTTGACTGACAACGAGAGATAAACATTAATAAATTATAACTTCGCCTTGTGAACGTATTCTCCACTTTTCGTAAAAATTTATAACGTTCTCACTGATTGCTTGTATACATGATTATTCGCTGAAGCTTTAGGAGAGGAGCAACTACAAGAGGCAACGGACCTATATGATGTGTTCATCCATTACATACGAAAGCTATTGTTTCTGGTACCTAAGTTGGTGAGAAAGTGTTTGACTGCGTTTTCAGAGTACACAGAGTAAGCTTCACTATAGGTTGCTGTTATTGGTAAAGTAAATACACCATTCTTAGTCTCCGTAGATTCTCACATTTAGTATTTTTCTGGTGATTGATAATAGCTTTGGGAGTAGTTAATCTTTCAAACCTAGTGAACCCTGATGGTCCGATGCGTTGTTGTAATTAATATCGAGATAGCTACCACTGACCCCATTCTGTCCTTCTGCACGTAGTGATGTCGTAGGCTCGATGCACACGGGCGAGAAACAGCCGCGAGTGCTCGCAACGAGATCGCGGCGTCAACAATTCCAGTGCACACTCGGCGGCATCGCAGCTATAATTGCGCAAAGGGGAGTGAAATTTCAAGTAATCCAATTTGCGCTGAAAAATTTCTTTATGTAGATGAAGCAAAACTACACCCATGTCTGTGTTTAGTTTCTCAATAAAACTTTTACTTTTCGTGCGAAAAAGTAAAGACCACTGTTTTAGAATTGCGTATGTTCTCTCTATACAGTCTTTCTCACTCGATTTTGAGAAAACTATTATGTAAAACGAAATGATTTTTTTCGTATGTTATAGCCAGAAACCTCAGCTTGACAATGAACTGTTTTTTTTTCATTATTTCTCGTAGTTATTGTGATACTTCAAAGCAAAGTAGAACGCCGCGCATATTTTGAAAAGATTGCAATGAAAAATGTAGTCACTGGCCAGTTTGCGTTTGGTGCATTTTACGGCATATAATGCTGGGTAAGAAATATAGTTTACATATTCAAATTGTTTGTAACGCTGGAAGGAAAGCCGTACCTGTTTCCAGTCTCGAGTCTTGTGGCCGCGATGAATCACGACGCGCCATACCCGACGCTATGACTGCGCTCTGCACTACCCCGCAGCAGTACTAGATTGGGAGCCAACCAGTATGGACATACGCAGAAGAAAGCAGACAGTGGGCTTATTTCGTTTACAGATAGATCAAGCAACGCAACCGGAGGTTTTGGGTTCACCTACTAGTTAGTTCACGACTGCTGAAAGGAGCGTTCGTGACTCTGTTTACAGATTTACGAGAAGATGAAAGTAAATTCTTTAACTATTTTCTAAAGACTGTCTATCATTCTGCGTGGTGTCTGTTTGTTCTATATCGTGTCTCCCTAACACTTTCGTGCAACAACGCTCTGAACGTGTTTTTTAGGGAATTGACTAGTTTGAACCTGGGACCTGTTGCTGGTAAGGAGACGTCAGACCACACATGACATGTACAGTTCAGAAGAGTTCAGTGAGACTAGCGATGATATAACCAAATACTTAATGATTTCAGCGTAAATTACAGTGGCTGAAGTGGCTTCTCAATATAACAGAAAAATCATCGCATTTCAGATTTTTGCTTCAAGTGGCAAATGTGAACACGATGAGCTTTAATTGACGAACGACACTAGTATTACGCAAAAAGGGGGTGTAACAGATGAGACTTCTGCAGTTCTGAGTGAAGCTTTATGCGCTGTTATGCGGCATAGCGTGCGTTCATTACCTTGTCGGTGTTCGTCAGGGGGCGGCGGACAGCACAGCTCTGCTCACCTCGCCGTCTCGGAAGCAACTTCTCTCCTAACTTCTCCGTACTACAATTTACCGAAGTTGGTTTAAAAAAAACTATCTGTCTGTGTTTTCATCTGACCAATCATGGTCTCAATGTTAACCTTAAGCTCCGCCTACAAAAATTCTGTATATCCAATGAGAAACGTTATACTTTTCGTGGTGGGGCAATGTTTTTAAAGTTTGCAATGTAACAGTGACGCGAAAAAGTCTCACGCTAAAACTTGCGGGTGGTGTGGTCCTAGCGGTTAGCTGGCGACGTGGGTGTCCGTCTGTCCCTTATCGTAGGGCCTTCCAGCTTAACACGGTTCTGCTCTCGGCTTCTGTTCTCGTTTCTCCCCTCGGAGCTGCGTCTGTCTCACGGTGGGAAGGTATGACATGCATTTAGGCATTCTTGTGTTAGTCTGTGGTATTCCATTTGCTCACTCGTTACTCGTATTACTTTGTTTAATTTAATGTCATGATTTATTCGGAGCTATGTGACATACTACTGGATTTGCTTATCATGGCAGGGTTTTCATGGAAGGTGTTGGATTTGCCTGACACCTTACAACTGTTCAGTCGTTTGATTAATTAACAGTAAAACTGCAGTCATTCATAAAAAGCGTAGACTCTGCGATGTGGCTTTCAGTTTCACCTCAAGAATTTTTTACTATGACTTTAAGGTAAGCAGAGAGTATTTAAGTATTCACACCATGTTAATTATTTCAATCAAAAGCTAGAATATAGTGAACTGGATCATAACTATAAATGGTATTCTTATATCAACGATATTCTGTTTTCCTATTACTGAATATGGGATTTTACTAAAGTATTTTGATATAAAGCATCAATATAACACCAGGAGATTAGGAGTAGTCAAAAATTTTTCATAAATAGTTGTAAAGTAATTAAACAACGTTGTGCAGAAATTTCAGTGCAATACAAGAATATGTTAAGGGCAGTCTAACTACATACACACATCTCAAAACAAAATATTCATTCGAAAATTAATCACGAACACACTTTTCTATATTTGTTGAGTATGTGTTGTCACACATATACTGCTGTAGGACGAAGGGCTAGCATTGATGTTGCTGGGAACTGGCACGTGCGAGAGTCTGGGTAGGCGAATCCCGAGACAACACACTCGCTTGTTTGTACCAGTGTGCAGAACGATCGATAGATTGCCTTTTTTGAGGACATTGCGGAGCACTAAGTTTGAGTCTCATCTTCTGAACTTTTGCAATACTTTCATCACCTCGCATCTAAACTCGAATTTCACAGCCAAAGGCAACGTTTTAACTGCAGGAACCAGTGACTAAAAAAATAATTTGTCATCATCCGGTGCTTCGGGTGTAGCTGACGGTACTGGAGTGAAGTATCCATAAATTTTAATAAACAATCTTCAATTATCCTGCGCCGTAGGCAAGCAGGTGCATTCTTAAAAATTTTTCAAAGGCTCACTCAGTGCAGATTCTGCTGTCAGTTCACCCTCAGTTTTACTACCAGCCACTCCAACATCATCGACACTGCTTTGTGTGGCACCTGGATTTTTGTGTTCGCAAGGAACGACAGTTGACGGGCGTATATATACCCTCCAGACGAAATCGCTCCTTGCCCTGATTTTGTGCGTTTCCTTTCACATTTAATGAAGGAATCTTTAATACCCTTTCAATTTTTCATGAATTCTGAACCTGTAACAAAACCCAAACTTTTGTGTAACGGGGTGATACTAAGAACACATTATTATTATTATTATTATTATTATTAAGTTAATATTGCTCTTTTTAGATTCCAGGGTAGTGGCTGCAATCTAATTGACTTACATTATCAATACGGAATCGGTCACACAACACTGTGTAAAATAGTAAGGATAGCTGTGTGGGAAGTCTTGGTGAAGAGTGTATACCAAAATTTACAGAAGGAGGTGGCTGAAAAATGCCAGAGATTTGAAAAGCATGCTGACTTCCCGAACTGCTTAGGTGCCTTAGATAGCAAGCACGTGAGAATAGTTAAACCAGAGTTCAGTGGCTCTCAGTTCTACAACTATAAGAAATTCAGTTCTTTAGTTCTGTTTATAGTTGCAGATGGAAACTGTTTGTTCAGCTTTGATGAAGTTGGATTTCGTGGTAGAGAATCGGATAGCACTATCTTCGAAAACTCTAAGCTGTATAAACTACTAGAAAGTGGCCAAGCAAGCCTAACAAAAGGACAACCTCTACCAGGACCTACAGAACCTTCTGTGCCCTTTACGTTATTGGGGGATGAAGTTTTTTGTCTGTCTAGTTTCGTCATGAGACCGTACTTCGGAACTTTCCTCTCCTACAAGAAACGCATGAAACTATCCGGCAGATTAAAACTGTGTGCCGGACCGACACTCGAACTCGGGACCTTCGCCTTTCGCGAGCAAGTGTCCTACCAGCTGAGCTAACCAAGCACGAGTCATGCCCGGTCCTCACAGCTTCACTTCTGCAGTACCTCGTCTCCTACCTTCCAAACTTTACAGAAGCTCTCCTGCGAAACGTATCTTTAACTGCCGTTTAAGTCGTGCTTTGAGATATGTGGAGTGCGCATTTGGTATTCTGACGAATAAATGACGAATATTTCACAGACCTATCAATGTTACGCTGAACGTCACTGTTAGCATCATCAAATGTTGCTGAGTCCTTCACAACTACTGTCGCTCTAGAGATGGCCTTAACCTTGAAGACACTTTAAGTATACAGGGACTATGCGATCTTGGCAATGAAGTTCCAACAACCCAAGGACGAAGTTCACCTAATTCTAGAAGAAATGGTTTCGCTGATTACTTCATAAACGATGCTGGAAATGTACCATGGCAAGATAAATGTATTTAAATCTGGTCGGTACGGATCATAGTGAACAGTGAAGAAAAGTACTGTCGAATGTGAAAGATGATTTAATTTATGTCACTATTGAAATGTGTGTAATTATGTAGTTTGTGGCTGCAATACAATAAAGCTGAAGTAACATATTTTTATAAACTTTCATTATCAACCGGATATTTGTTCATTGAGATCGGGAGCACAAAATATTTGTTGTTTAACGCTATTTCAAGTTTTGAATGCCCACATTCGAGCAAAAGCGTCACCTCTAGAATACAAACACAAAATAGTTAACGACGATGCTTACCTATATCATTTTTCTTCTGATCCGATTTCGCAGCAAAACCCTCACACAACTCTTCACACACTTGAAACAAAGCAGCTCTCATCTTAACTGGATCGTGATACTCCTTGCGAGAAGTATCCCATATTTCTGGGTATTTTTTCACCTCTTCAATATACAATTCGACGTCGAAACCTGTTGCATCCATGGCAGGCTGGCTGCAGCTGTCCGTGTGATTGCGAACACGTGTGTGCTGCCCCACTCACATGCAACAACTGCTGCTCCGCGGCGATCGGCGAGATCGCTGCGACGCAGCAGTGGCTAGCGAGCTTAATTCCCTCGCGGCGATCTCGCTGCTATTTCGCATCGCTACCGCCGTAGTGTGCGCCGCTCCATTGTATCTCATGCACTGCTGAAACGCGCGAGAAACTGACGCTGCGATCGCGCGATAATAATAGATCGCTCGTGTGTATCGAGCCGTAGTGTGATTCATCGTGTGAGAATCTGAATATCAAATCTTACGTGACGTCGTCGTGTCCATACAGACGATTATTTCAAATCACACAAATTACGTCATTGAGTGTAGGCAGTACAACTTATTGAAATATTACGAGAATAAGCTACGTTATCCGAAATCTCCTTTCGTCTACTGACGGGAGTGCTGTTAAGGCCTGTTCATACAGTATATCTCCTGTGAGTTATTGGTATCTAACGGGTGGCACAGTACAACTTCTCGGTAACAATGTAAGTGTCGTGTGACTAGGTCCTCCCGCCGGGTAGACCATACGCCGAGTGCAAGTCTTCCACTTTGACGCCACTTCAGTGACCTGCGCGTCGATGGGGATGAAATGATGATGATTAGGACAACGCAACACCCAGTCCCTGAGCGGACAAAATCTCCAACCCATCCGGGAATCGAACCCGGGCCCTTAAAACTAACATTCTGGTACGCTAACCACTCAGCTACCGAGGGCGGACGACTTCCCGCCTAAAAATAATAAGAACTCTTTCTTTCTTTTTGGACACTCACTCGCTAAGGGGGTTAAATATAGGATGAAATCTTTTATGAAAATATTTCATTATTAAAGCATTTATGAAGCTAAATCTATGAAAATTAGAACTTGGTTTCTCAGCTAGAAATAAGAAAAAAATGTGTGTTCCAATGCTTTTGTAAAATCCAACCCCTAAGGGAGTGAAGTAAGGGATGAAAATTTAAGGAAATATTTACTTGTATTAAAATTATTTTAAAGTTCAATCTATGAAATTGTTATTTCACTTCTCTGTTAAATATAAAGGAATGTGCATTACGGGATGAAAGTTTCGATGGAAATACCTTCACAAGAACGCAAAAAGCATGATGAACAAAAACCTTGAACTTGAGCTACCAGAATCGCTTTTTGGTCAGAAATACATTCGAAAAAGACCGTGCTTCTAGGCCTTAGAGTGCAAGGTTTCCGGCGGGGCTGGTTGCTCTCTCACTATCGTTTAAAACAATCTGTCCAACTACCTGGATAGGTTTCAGGTTGTTTGCCCCTCCTGTCTGCTATGGTAGATACTAGTTTAGCCAACGCAAGTATCGTTAACGAAAATTCGGTTTAAAACCTACCACGCAAAAGCCATATAACTCCAGCCCATGGGTAGCATCTCAAATGTAGTTAAACTATCGAGTGTTCGGGATTCTTGCGTGGTTCGTTTGAAAAAAAAAATGTAAAAAATTTCCTTTTATTTGGTTTATTGCTTTCGAAACAAGGAAAATGGCTATGAAGTCCGTATTTAATATCCCGACCTCAATTATGCAACGTTATTGACTGTCTCCGTTATAAGTTCACACTCGAAAAGCAACCAGAAGATACCTAGTCCGACCCGATATCTCAAACGCCCTAAACAGTCACTGACCAACGACTACTTGCGAGTTAACTCATTTAGTCGTTCAGTAGTCTCCTTGTGAAGTAGTGCTCACCATAATGTCTCGTAATTTGCACGATAACACGCAACGCGGAGTTTATGTACGACTTGAAATGTTCACAAGCGAAATCTCGAAAAATAAATATTACAAAGTTCAAAATTTCAAGAAAATACTCAACACTGTAGTCGCTTTTCATCAATTACAAGAAAACCGATCAAACGCGTGAATTTCTTCATTTTAGTACAAATTTGATCAGCGCGGTTTAACGTAGATATTTATCAGAATACATCTTCCCAGTGACTATCTTGACTCATAGATCTGAGCCCTCCTCAAACTAGAGCGGTAAATGCTGAATTCGTATTGGCTAGTATGTTAAGCAGCCAATTAGAACAGCCGGCCGGAGTGGCCGTGCGGTTCTAGGCGCTTAAGTCTGGAACCGCGTGACCGCTGCGGTCGCAGGTTCGAATCCTGCCTCGGGCATGGATGTGTGTGATGTCCTTAGGTTAGTTAGGTTTAAGTAGTTCTAAGTTCTAGGGGACTGTTGACCACAGATGTTAAGTCCCATAGTGCTCAGAGCCATTAGAACCATTTTGAACCAATTAGAACATCTCGAGCTCATCTACACTCGCAATATTCCTAATACCAGGCAATCAGATAACCCTAAGTAATTTACACTAGAAATCTCGTAATTCCGAAACTAAATAAAATTTAATAAAACAAAATACGATTCCATTCCACAAAATAAATTAGTGATAAATTTAGTACTCTACGGCCCTTCAGGCTGCTTTGTACAAAATCAAGCTCACTCATACGTCAAAAATTCCCCTATTGCACAACAACTTTCTCACGCTTATATTTACTTAGTTTTAATAAATTATAACATTCTCATTTTACGAATGTCCTCCATTCCCTCCCTCAGACTTCCCAAAACTCTCCAACAACCAAAACACGGCGAAATAATAATTTTCCAAATTACTTTTAATTACGTCAGAAATCTGTGATAATGAAACTAAAGACAATTCCAGAAAATTATATTGTATGAACCTATCCTAGTTTCAATTGATAGTACAGATAAATGAATTGCTGTCCCTGATTTAGTTTCACAATGTTAGTAGGGCTATTATGTGTTTTAGGTAAACATTTATATCTCCTAAAATACTACAGTTACTAATTTGAAATTTTAACAGTATGGATGTGCTACCCATGGAATTTGGTGTACCAAGTACGAAAAAGATCGGTTAATATTTAATAATGCTTCTTCAGATTAATAGAGAGTAAGTGTAAGGCATTGGACGCAGCCTTGAGCAAGTACCCAGTTGCCTGCGTCAGCTATGCCAGCGTGAGAACAGACATCTGCTCTCATCCCGGCTCCACGGCAACGCAAGGTGACAACTCGTAGTAATTTGCTGCAAGTTCACAATGTGTTGCAATTTGTGAACAACATAAATATACGATTTAAGACAAACAAAAAATGTCTGCGGGACATACATTCCATGCGAGCAAAGCAGCAGATGCTAAGGTAGTGTCTAATAAACGCCACCTCCGCTACATTAGTACACATTCGTTGTTACGACTTGTTTCGTTCGTTGAACATCTGTGGGTTGCCGAATTGCGCTAATGTCATTATGTCATGACTTTCAAAGGTGCATGCACAGCTTATATTTACCTCCAGCTGAAACCCAAAATATTCTCTTCATTCTTGAGGATTATAGCATGGTGAAAGTTGTATTTCTAGTAAAATGTATCTGAGTGACACACATAGGTCCATTTGTAGTATTGAGTTGTATAGTTTGGTCGTAGATGATCAGAACAGGGAAGGAAGAAAGGGGGCCGATGTCGGCACGTAGCTTACTCCTCTCCCATTGCACCCACGCGTTCACTGAGTTTCAAGAAACTGTCCGTCTATCAATTTGGCATCAAATGTCGCAACAGTTCCACGAGACAATATGCGCCGTTTGAAATGTAAATAAAGACATTTATGAAAAGTGTGATTATCAATAAGTTTATGCAATCTCTACTCGCCTTTTCGGAGACATACAGGTGATGAAAATTCCTTTCACGTACAGTAATTGGAATGAATACCTTCCAGTTCGCGAGTCATTACAGAAGAGTATGTTATCGACCTCGACGATGGAAGCTAGTTAATAGCTGCCAACTCTCAACTGTTTGCTTACAGCACCTGCTATAGCACTGAAACGTAAACTCCCGACGAATTTCTGAACAATAGTCATGTTTCACGTGGAATGCAATATACATTCAGGTCCAAATAATCTGAAATTCTGTGTTTTGTTATTAGTTCACATTATATACATCTATAAGTGTAACTAAAAGGTGACTAGGATTTTAACATTAAAACTTGATTCGACGGAGAAGATGTTATAGAATGTCCATTACGCGAAAAAAAATGGTTCAAATGGCTCTGAGCACTATGGGACTTAACTTCTGAGGTCATAAGTCCCCTAGAACTTAGAACTACTTAAACCTAACCAACCTAAGGATATCACACACAACCATGCCCGAGGCAGGATTCGAACCTGCGACCGTAGCGGTCGCGCGGTTCCAGACTGCAGCGCCTAGAACCGCTCGGCCACTCCGGCCGGCAATTACGCAAAAGTTGCCAACAGTTGCTTCTCTACTTTTTTTAAAGATACAATTTTCTATTCATTTGTTTGAAATAAAGAATAGTGCCACTTATCCTGACATATTTCAGTACATATATTTATTGGCATGTGTTTACAAAGAAAAATAATTTTAATGAAAGGGAATTGAGTGGGTGATGGGGTTAATCAATTTCTATGTACCACCTTTCCTAGAAGAGCCCTTCAGGCAAAACTTGGCACTAGCAAATTTCCCGCTCCTGCTACGGTACGGCGTGGGGAGAATGTCAACGTTTCAGCTACAGAATGTGAGAATCACAAAATTAGAACAGATCTCAGAGACAGGTGCTAACGTGCTAAGCTAGCGGTTAGTTAGATAATAGCTGCACAATGGTAAAGCCTTCAACCACCTAGCGAGGAATACGGATTCAGTGACATGGTATCAACGAAAATTTATGAAAGAACCGTTAAGAAAGGAAGGAAATTATTTACGCTTTATGCAGACGCGGTTTACAGTTTGTGTCTTGACTAGTAATCAAAATGTCCTCGGTTTGCAGTTAGAATTTCGCCAATGCTTAAATTTTGAATAAAAATCATAATCAATGGCGGTCGAAGATTTCCAGCATAAGAAGTCACCCTCATTTTGTCAACGGCCTTGTCAAAGAGGTTGAAAGATCGGACAGAAGTTCAGGGAGCTCTCTTGCTCTTCGGGTCGTAAATTGTCCTTAAAATGCGGAAGAATCACCAAAATCGAAGACATGAAACCAATAAAAACCATTGCATTAAAGACACACAATGTGTATCCACGGGACGTGTGATTGGAAAAAAGGATGATGATATTTTCTCCATAGGCAAAAGATTTCGAACTAGTCCCCCATTCTGATCTCCAAGAGGGGGCTGCAAAGGAGGGATGACGATGAGGAAAGAAAGTTGAATAATCAACGAAAGAGTACGTTCTACAAGACGGGGCACGGAATGTCAGTATGTTTTAGGTAGCAGGGAAGCTCGAGGATCTGAAAAGATTAATTCTCTGGTTCAATCTAGATGAAGTGTGGGTCAGTGAAGTGAAATGGGAAGAAGAAAATAATTCCTGATCAGATGAGTATAGAGTAATATCAAGAGCAGCACAAATTGGTGTAACGAGAGTAGGATTGGTTATGAGTAGGAAGGTAGGGCGGAGAGTGTGTTCCTGCGAACAATTCAATGACAATTTTGTTCTAATCAGAATCGACAGCAAACCAACATATACAAAAAAAAAATTGCAGGTAGACATGCCGACGTAGCAAGCGGAAGATCAGGAGAGAGAAAGTACATGAGAATACTTAATGGATGACTCAGTATGAAAAAGGACACGAACATTTGATAGTCATTGGGATTGGGATGCTGTCGTAGGGAAGGAGTAGTTGAAAATGTTATGGGAGAATATGGGCTTGGTAGCAGGAGAGAGAGAAACGAAAGACTAATTGAGTACTGCAATAAGTTTCAGCTAGCAATAGCAAATACCATGTTCAAGTACCACAAGAGAAGTAGATACACATGGAAGAGGGCGGCAAATACGGTAAGGTATCACGTGCCAATTAGGTAGGCAAGACGAATGGTCGACTTTGGTTTATTGGGAGAGTTTTGGAAAGTGGAGCTCATCTATGAAGAAATAGAAGGAAAATTGGAATAGAAGAGAATCGAAGCATTTGAGATGTGGTGCTACGGACGATATTGAAAATTACATGAACTGATAATACAACGAATGAGGAGGTTCTGCGCAGAACCAGAAAGGAAAGTAACATGTAGAATACACCGACAAGAAGAAGGGTTAGGGTGATAGGACATCTGCTAAGAGCTCAGGGAACAACTTCCACGGTACTAGGGGGAGCTGTAGAGGGTAAAATATGTAGAGGAAGACAGAGATTGGAATACGTGTAGCAGATGATTGATGACGTAGGTTGCAGGTGCTACTCAGAGAGGAAGAGGTTAACACAGGAGAGGAACTCGTCGCGTGCGCATCAAACCAGTAAGAGGACTGACAACTAATAAAAAAGTAAAATTAAAAAAATCCGATAAGCATGACGAATGTTAGGAATGCCAAGTTCGCAGTTCATTTGCAGGAGTCAGGATATTACCATGGAATGACAGTTTTCAACCGATGTTACATATAAACAATTTACGAAACGAGCTACATTCGTAATTGTCAGGTCAGAAAGCATCAAATTTGCAGGACTGGATCACTTCAGTCCTTCGGATTTCACAATTCACGAGAGAGCAAATCAAATACAAACCGATATTCGGAGTGAAATATGACGATATTTCCTCCGAAGCAATAAGCATTACCAGTGGTTACAGGGTACACGTTACGCTGAAGCCGAAAACCTTCCCGAAATGTTGAAAGTATTCAATATTTGTCGCGAGTCAAAATATTTATGTGGTTGTCGTAACGATAGAAGATACAAGCTTAGTTCATATACGTATCAACTTATCAACTGTATGGCGATCGTTAAACATACACACATCAAAAAAAGATTTGCATCACCGCGGTTCCAAGAGTTCCGGAAGCTGTACAGAAAATTGAAATAGTGGCCAACATAAACACCATTTCCGCCCTTTTTATTGCTGATGGAAACCACGCACTCCATTTTTCATCACCATACAGCGAGATTTTCAGGGGTGATTGTCCAGATTGCTGTACACACTGGTTACTCTAACACAAAGTAGCACGTCCTCTTGTGTTAATGCATGCCTGTATTCGTCGTGGCATACTAGCCACAAGTTCATCAAGGCACAGTTGGTCCAGATTGTCCCACTCCTCAACGGCGATTCGGCGTAGATCTCTCAGTGTGTTGATGGGTCACGTGGTCCATAAAAAGTCCTTTTCATTCTATCTCAAGCATGTTCCATGTAGGGTTCATGCCTGTGGAACATGCTGGCCACTCTAGTCGAGCGATGTTGTTTTCCTGAAGGAAGTCATTCACAAGATGTGCCCGATGGGAGCTCGCACTGTCGCCCATGAAGGCGAATGCCTCGCCAATAATCTGCCGATATGGTTGCACTATCGTCAGAGGATGGCCTTCACGTATCGCACAGCCGTTACGGCGCCTTCCATGACCACCAGTGGCGTACGTCGGCCCCACATAGTGCCACCCCGAAACATCTGGGAACCTGCACCTTGCTGCACTCGCTGGGCAGTGTGTCTAAGGCGTTCAGCCTGACCGAGTTGCCTCCAAACACGTCTCCGACGATTGTCTGGTTGAAGGCATATGCGACACTCATCGGTGAAGACAACGTGATGCCAATCCTGAGCGGTCCATTCGGGATGTTGTTGAGCCCATCTGTTCCGCATTGCATGGTGTCGAGGTTGCAAAGATGGATCTCGCAATAGACGTCGGGAATGAGGTTGCGCATGATGCATCCTATTGCGCACAGTTTGAGTCATATACGGCGTCCTCTGGCTGCACGAAAAGCATTATTGAACATTGTGGCGATGCTGTCAGGGTTCCTAGGAGCCATAATCCGTAATTAGCAGTCATCCACTGCAATAGTAGCTCTTGGGTGGCTTGAGCGAGTCATGTCAGCGACAGTTCCTGTCTCTCTGTATCTCCTCTATGTCCGAACAACTTCGCTTTAGTTCGCTCCTAGACACCTGGACTCTTCCCTTGTCAAGAGCCCTTCCTGGCACAAACCAACAATGCGGACGTAATCGAACCGCGGTACTGACCGTCTAGACATGATTGAACTATAGACAACACGAGCCGTGTACCTCCTTCCTGCTGGAATGATTGGAACTAATCGACTGTCGGGCCCCCTCCGTCTAACAGGCGCTGCTCATGCATGGTTGTTTACATATTTGGGTGGGCTTAGTGACATCTCTGAACAGTCAAAGGGGCTGTGTCTGTGATACAATATCCACAGTCAACGTCTATATTCAGGAGTTCTGGGAACCAGTGTGACGGAACCTTTTTTTGATGTGTGTATATTGGTTGTTGGTATGTAAGGTTATTACTTTTTGTTATGCATGGTGTTTGCAAATGCTACTGAAGCAGCTGACGAGCTTGATTTGTCGCATACAGTTCAGTTCGGCTCCGTTTAGCATCTTCGCGGATCAATGAAGGAAATGTGTTATGGTCTGAAGGTAATCCGTTTAGATTGAACGCGGTCACCATCTCTGAAACATCACTTTTGCCACCAAGACTATTTTATTACACTAGTCAATCAATTACAGAACATGAGACTTGTTACACAGTGTAGTTTATCCTAGAGTTAACAAGATCTTTAACCAATTACGGCTTGCCTGAAGGGACCATTTAATATGATCTACGGTCAGAGTTACCTTACACTATGACAAGTGACCATCACATTCAGTAACATATAGTGGTAAAGAGTGATACTTAGTCGGCCAAGCATGAGGAAAAAGAGATTTGCGTGCATATTTTAAATGACAGTGTAAAAGTGGCGTTTGCACCAGGCCTTTCCGAGATTTGAATCTAGGTTTCGCTGATACCGGGGCTCGTGCACTGCTGCAACGATATTTGTACAAACAAGAAAATTCATAAATAAAATCTCGCTACGTTAAAGTCAAAATCAAACTCCCGGCTCTTTATGAGGTGATTGTTTTACCTGACTGCTTTACTACCACTGTTAAGGAGAAGTTCATTATGGCATAAAAGCAAAAGCGATACATAGAGAAAGCAAAAAAATTAATTTTATCAATTCATTAATTAATTAAATTGTTTAGAAAGAAAAGATATTAGAAATCTCCATAATGAGTTAGAGTACCAAGGAAGATTTAATAGACTGAAGTTAATGTTATCGTCAAGGTAGCAAATACTCACGTTGTCATTCAAAAAACCTTAGAGAGAGATAAGTGCTTAATAGTTTGAGCCTTTTCCCTACAAGAGGAATAATTGTAAAATGTTAAGTATGTGGAAAAAAGAACGGAATATGAGAGAAAATAGTATATCGTACTGAGTAATGTTAGTGGAATAAAGAAATTATATCGCTGACTTCGCAGATAGGTATTCGCCTCCTAGATAGCAAAATCGTGCCACAAAAATTGGAGAAAACAGGTTTTAACGTACTTAAACGAGTAAAGTAAGTAACTATTAATTATTAGAGAGACGTCAATGATAATAATCTGATTTGGTAAGAAAGTTACGGAGTACTTAACACGGAAAGATTGACAAAGTCGTAGCTATAATCACTGTTTTGGTTATACGTGAGCTACGTAATCCGTCGCTTTATGAGCTGTAAGTGCTCCATTAATTTTTGACGATTAAATGTGATGGTTAGAAATCTAAGCTCATCAATGATAATACGTATTAGTGAACTTGTTTAACTTTTAGAGAAGTGTACAGCGAGTAAGTAAGAGTTGTGATCATCAGTATAGCTAATGCTACGAGGGTTGCCCAGATAGTAATGCAACACACGAATAAATGGTATTCAATCTACACACCCTACATTTCCACGTAATCCCCAGCCTATTCTATGACCTTCCTCCAGTGCAAAACAGGGGTGTTTATGCCTTGTCGGTACCAATCCTTGTTCTTGTGGTTGCTGCGCGGGGTAGCCGTGCGGTGTAGGGCGTCTTGTCGGTTGGCGCGACTTACCCCGTCGGAGGTTCGAGTCCTCCCCCGGGCATGGGTGTGTGTGTTGTCCTTAGCGTGTTAGTTTAAGTTAGATTAAGCAGTGCGTAAGCCTAGGGACCGATGACCTCAGCAGTTTGGTCCCATACTCCTTACCACAAATTTCCAAATTTTCCTTTTGGCGGAGCCAGTGCTTCACTGTGTTAACTTCCTTTGCTGACTAACAGATGAAGCTCGAAGTGCTGAGTCGTAAAGCGTCTCTCTTCGCGAATGACATCAGCTCGCTGCAACATGTCAAGTGTGACAGCCGTGGATGGTCTCCCCGACCGCTGCAAATCGTGGACCTCGCCCCATCGCCTTCTGATGTCCTCACCCTGCATGCCCAATAACTTAACTATACCACTGTCGACAGCAAATGCTCCATAGACTTTGCACAAGCGTTTTTGAATATTCCCCAAAGTTTGTTACTCTGCAGTGAGAAATTCAATGACGGCACGTTGCTTGTAACGTATGTTACTTACAAACGCCATTATGAAACTGTCCTGTGGCTACGCTATCTGTCAGCAGTAACGGAAACTTGGCACACTCACTCAGGAGACTTCAAACAACACATACGTAACGTTTCGCATTCGTAACATTGTTTTCGGCTGAGAAAAAAAATGTGGTGTACTACTTTCTGGGCAACCCTGGTACTATATAAAAAACGGTGAATAGTAGTGTATGCACTAGCCTTCTACTGTAGCTTCACTCACATACGCCTTCCACACACACACTTCGCGCATTTATTCCTCCCCTTCTGTGTGTCCACCTCTCCCCCTGTCCATGTCCTCCTCGTCCTCACCCTCCCTCTATCTCCTCCTCCCTCTCCTTCATAGTCCATCTCCATCTACCACTTGTCTCTGTCCTTTTCTCTCCCTCTCTCGCTCTGTCCATCGCTTCCACCCCTCTCTCTGAGTCCACATCCTCCTGCTAAGTACTCGATCTGTCCAGCTCCTCTTTCCGCCTCTCCCTCCGTTATACAAATATACACTACTGGCCGTTAAAATTGCTACACCAAGAAGAAATGCAGATAATAAACGGGTATTCATTCGACAAATATATTATACCAGAACTGACGTGTGATTACATTTTCACGCAATTTGGGTGCATAGATCCTGAGAAATCGGTACCCAGAACAACCACCTCTGGCCGTAATAATGGCCTTGAAACGCCTCGGCATTGAGTCAAACAGAGCTTGGAAGGCGTGTACAGGTACAGCTGTCCATGCAGCTTCAACGATACCACAGTTTATCAAGAGTAGTGACTCGCGTATCGTGACGAGCCAGTAGCTCGGCCACCATTGACCAGACGTTTTCAGTTGGTGATAGATCTGGAGAATGTGCTGGCCAGGGCAGCAGCCAAACATTTTCTGTATCCAGAAAGGCCCGTACAGGACCTGCAACATGCGGTCGTGCATTATGCTGCTGAAATGTAGGGTTTCGCAGGGATCGAATGAATGGTAGAGTCACGGGTTGTAACACATCTGAAATGTAACGTCCACTGTTCAAAGTGCCATCACTGTGAACAAGAGGTGACCGAGACGTGTAGCCAATAGGCACCCCATACCATCATGCCGGGTGATACGCCAGTAAGGCGATGACAAATACACGCTTCCAATGTGCGTTCACCGCGATGTCGCCAAACATGGATGCGACCATCATGATGCTGTAAACAGAACCTGGATTCATCCGAAAAAATGACGTTTTGCCATTCGTGCACCCCGGTTCGTCGTTGGGTACACCATCTCAGGCGCTCCTGTCTATGGTGCAGCGTCAAGGGTTACCGCAGCCGTGGTCTACGAGCTGATAGTGCATGCTGCTGCAAACGTCGTCGAAATGTTCGTGCAGGTGGTTGTTGTCTTGCAGACGTCCCCATCTGTTGACTCAGGGATCGAGACGTGGCTGCACGATCCGTTACAGCCATGCGGATAAGATGCCTGTCATCTCGATTGCTAGTGGTACGAGGCCGTTGGGATCCAGCACGGCGTTCCGTATTACCCTCATGAATCCACCGATTCCATATTCTGTTAACAGTCATTGGATCTCGAGCAAAGCGAGCAGCAATGTCGCCATACGATAAACCGCAATCGCGATAGGCTATAATCCGACCTTTATCAAAGTCGTAAACGTGGTGGTACGCATTTCTCCTCCTTACACGAGGTATCACAACAACATTTCACCAGGCAACGCCGATCAACTGCTGTTTGCGTATGAGAAATCGATTGGAATCTTTCCTCATGTCAGCACGTTGTATGTCTCGCCACCGGCGCCAACCTTGTGTGAATGCTCTGAAAAGCTAATCATTTGCATATCACAGCATCTTCTTCCTGTGGGTTAAATTTCGCGTCTATAGCACGTCATCTTCGTGGTGTAGCAATTTTAATGGCCAGTAGTGTATTATTTCAGTAATGTTTCAGAGGTTGTAGCTGAATCTTAGTGAATCTGTTCTCTCAGGGGGTCTGGTCCCATCGCAGAGCCCCTGTGGCGTTTGGCAGATAATAGAGGAAACTCTGTCAGCAATACCTATAGCCAGAAGACTGCGCAATTGTCACGATTGATCGGGTCAGGGTTACAGAGACCCGATCTGACACGAAGTTTTTCGAGTTCACAGATGTTCAAGCTTTCCTGCTGGGAGATTTCTTAGGGCATCAGTTCTTAGACTCTGCATCGCCCATTGGATTTACAAAAGTTCTCAAACATTTACGAAGATTAGAATGTGGGGACCGAACTTGAACACCAAATACAGTGCAAGCAAGTGAATCTTAGGCCGTACCTCTGTAACTAACTCCCTCCTTCATTCTTTTTTTTATTAAGTATTCGCTAGCTGGAAGACACTAATTTAGCACATGGTAAGAAACGAAGATATATTACAAATAGTAGCTTTGGAAGGAAATAGAGGCATAAGACAGTCTTTATAAAATACCCTCAGCCTAATATTTACATGAAGTTGTGATTATGTACTAAGCAAGAGCTGTTTTATAGCTGCCACATTCAGTCGAAACTATGATTTTATGTAACATAAAAGAATTATAGCAGTCTACATTTTATGAATCTTGAAATGGTGTACATCAGTGTCGTCGAAAGCAAAATGTATTTTTACAGTCAGATACTTCAGTGTCCGTATTCAGATTCTCTGCTGCTACTTCACCTTTCGAATTTTCTGTCATTTCATAGAAGTATTTCACATGTAACTCAGTTAGAAAGGCTTACTGTGTCAATCATATTAAGCCGTGGATGAGCACTGCATCTCCCTCGTATTGAAAATAATTTAGAAATCTAGACAAATAGTTTAACTCATTTACGGGTGCCGCTGCAGTGGAGACCAGTTGGTCTGAAGACAGAAACTTGTTACGGTGTAAATACTGCCAAATTTATTTTCGACATCTTCGCTGAATTTCCGCTGCACAAGATCGATATAAAGTGAAATAAGCATATATTACTTTGTCGTCGAGAAAAAGTGTATTTCGTCTCTTCCACCGAGTGTTACACTACCTGTAGGGTATAAGTGTTTCAAATAACTGAAAACTTTTTCCAACTGCATCCCTACTATTCGTCTTTCTTACACCTACACTGGCCAATATATCTACGCACGAGATCTGAGGTCGACGTTTTTTCATATAACTGGAAATTTCAAATCAGCTGTCACTTTGCTGAAAATTTTGCGACGTAAAAGAAAGATCTCTTTAAGGCGGGCACAAACTACTGCAAACATTTCAAATACGATTACACAAGAATTTGAATATTTTCCTGAGACTCTTCAAAATCAAGTTGAAAGAATTTGCATAGAGAAACTGTTTCAGCTCATTTCAGGAATAATTTACCTTATGTGTTGTGGTAGTTATGACTTACTACAACTAATTGGAACGCAGGAAAATATTGTTCTTACTTGGATACTTTAGACCCACTTAATTATTTTACTGCAGTTTTGAACAACTATAATGAGGCGGAAAGTAACAAAGAGTCATCATTGTAATGGAGAGTCGGGTATGTTTACCTGAGCTAAAAATTATGATTGGTAAATCATTACAAGCAATTTCCGAAAGGTTTCTACTAGTAGATTATGTCCAGTTCCATCTCTTCGAGCGGTTCTAGGCGCTACATTGTGGAACCGCGCAGGTTCAAATTATGTTCAATTGTGTGTGAAATCTTATGGGACTTAACTGCAAAGGTCATCAGTCCCTAAGCTTACACACTACTTAACCTAAACTATCCTAACGACAAACACACACACCCATGCCCGAGGGATGACTCGAACCTCCGCCGGGACCAGCCGCACAGTCCATGACTACAGCGCCTTAGACCGCTCGGCTAATCCCACGCGGCCGCGCAGGTTCTAATTCTGCCTAGGGCATGGATGTGTGTGATGTCCTTAGGTTAGTTAGGTTTAAGTAGTTCTAAGTTCAAGGGGACAGATGACCTCAGAAGTTAAGTCCCATAGTGCTCAGAGCCATTTGATATTTTAATTGCGTAATTGAGTCGTTAAATGTGTTGATAATTCTGATACTTTCTTTCCACACAATTTTGGAAATGTGTGATATAGTCCACCATTATGTTTCAGTAACATTTGAGTTTCATGGAGAAAGTATGATAATGATAACAACAATAATAATAATAATAATGACATACGTTTAACTGTCGTGAGGCACAATATTGTATCACTGTTCGCAAGAATGGTTTACTGTGAAACAACGATCCGCCTTCAAGTATATATGTGTACATCCTGACAAGTTTCGCTATGAACCATAATAAGATTTATGTCACTACAATCGTCAAGTTCTATTGGGACCAGCAATTTCAGAGTACAAAGTCCCGCCGCAGACAAGAAAGTAGACGCGGAGCAGAAGCTCGTATTGTAGGGGACGGGAGAGGTAATAGGCTGCGTAATTTTGCAAGAGACCATCCGGGAATTCGCTTGAAGTGGTGTAGGGGAGCCACAAATAAAGGTAATTCTGACTGGGATTTCAAACCACGCGTCTAGTAGATGAGGCGACTACTTTTCCCATTACGCTACCTCGCGTATGCAGTTTCCCTCAGATACTATTAAATTGTTTGCAGTTCCAATTAACAGCACGTGGTCACTTCAGCGCCTCAGAAGATTAAAAAATTACGATATTAACATTCTTATTTGCGAAAACTCTATCAGTTCTAGAATCGTTTTAAAAATCTTACATCACCTATCTCGTACATTTAAACGTAATACTTTTTTCTTTTTTGTAGTGTTGCATGCTGAGCTGGTTTTACACCTTTGTACTTACAAAACATGCATTGTTATCTGTGTCGTAGGAATTGGACGTTGCAACGCTAAGTAAGGGCTGAAAGAAACACGCTAACAGTACAGAACAATTGTTATCGCAACGGAGACACTCCTACAGAATTTCCAAGGTGTAGCATTCCCGTATCAGAACGAGCTATTTCGTCTGTTACCGTGCCGCTGGGCCGCCTGGGTATAGGTCTCAGGGGGTGGATATTGCAGTGTCCCCTCGCAGCCGCTACCGGTCACGCGACGCGTCGTAATTGTAACGTTGTAGTTGCGGGCGACGCGCAGATAGCGGAGGGCCGCGTATTGCGTGCGGCGGCCAGATTTACTGCCCTCTGGGAGCGCCGGCCTGTGGTTAGCTCAGGCGTGCGCCCGCCGGCAACTGGCCGCTGCGCCGGCAGGTAGCGGGGGACTGCCGAGCTCTGTGCAGCGCAGACCGTCCATCCTGTCGTCTCCTCGAGTTAAGGCCGGCCGGCACGCACTCCGAGCGCGGCTCCGGAACGGGGCGTGGCCCTGCGGGCCAGAATTTACGAAATTCCGGCCTGTCACGGAAGAACACACTCGCCAGAACTTGGTCGCCCCCCGATATAAAGTGGAGCGCAGACTTGAAAATGAGTCCGCCGCTGAGGCACTAGGCGAGCTCTGAGACGGCCAGGGCAAAACACGACTACCGTTGACCCAGAAGTTTCCCGCTTCGGCACCCCGGTATAAATGCCTCTCACATTTCATGTCGCACCACAATAGGGTAGAAACTCGAGCATTACAAGATTACGAGATGGCTTTCGGGGTCTAGGTGCTGATGTTCATTAATGGTTTTCAGTAGGTCGACTGAAAGTAGAAATAAGAAAGAATTGCCAGGTTCCTATTTCCGCCAATTCCATTTAACAGAAATTGATGTGTCGGGTGGCTCATTGCATGTATAGCTAGCCGAAAAAATTAGATATTTAGTTAAATGA